>NC_053428.1:61167256-61228075 GCF_007990345.1 Gossypium hirsutum
TGTAAATGAGTTATTTTTAATATATTTTGCTCAGAAAAAAAGGAATCAGATTAGGATGGGGAAAAATAGAATTATCGACTAATCGACTTGATTCCACGTTTTAATATCTGAGTATTTTCGTATTAATAAGATTTTATATATGCTTTTAATGCTTTGATATGCATAAATTGTAAATACGGGGACAAAATCGTGTCGACGACAAATCAGCACATGTGCACTTAGTGTGCGATTCGGAATAGCTTTGGCTATATATGGCACTTAGTGTGCATTCGAGATAGCTTCGATTATGTAATGGCACTTAGTGTGCGAGATTAAAATAGCTTTGGCTATGTAATGGCACTTAGTGTACGAGATATCGAGTATCAACAGTATTTCAAACATGTTGAATTGGTTACGAGTTTGTACAGATATGTACATGAAAGTATGAGTTTCAAATAGAAGAAGTTATGAATTTGCATAGGCATATGAAGCTTTTGTTATGTTCATGTTTGTTTTTGTTTTTTCTATTTGTGATTTAATTCGAAAGCTATAACTGGGCGATGGCGAAGCTATCGTGGGATGTGGGATTGTTCACACTACCACTTATCACTTGGTACTTTGAACTTTGTATATAAGTATATGGCATTTTAGGTGTTTTGATTATGGATTGATAGTGATTTTGGTCAATTTTATTGACTTGTAATGGCATATGTTTTGGTTTGTAAATATGGCCATGAATGTTGGCTTATTGTAGATTTGATTATGTGCATTTATGTGCATATATGGTTGATATTTTAATTCCATAAAATGGACATGTGAATGACTTTATATTATGTAGTTTGTGGCATTGATATCATGCTTGTGAATTGGTGCAAAATGATGTATGATAGGTAAATTTAACTGATTATTTGTATATGTATTTGGTATTTTATCGGATAAAACTTGAGTTAAGCATATTGGTTGCTAGTATTGGAAATGGTATAAATTAGCCTTGTTTATGGCTAAATTGGATGTTTATTTATACTATGATTGTGTCATTTTGGTTACTTAGGTAAACATAAGTATGGGTGGGAAATTGGCTTGGTAAATAGCCTATTTTTGTCCAAACGGAAGAGACACAAGCGTGTGTTCAGCCATGTATGAGACATGGTTTTGTTACACAGTCGTGTGTCCCTTAGTGTTGAATTTCAAATCAAGTTATATGCTTTACACGGTCTCACACACGGGCGTGTGACTTGGCGTGTGGTATAAGTCAGTATACCCTATAGATTTGGCATGGCCTAGCACACGGCCTGGCACACGGGTGTGTATGGCCATTTTTAGGGCACATGGGCTAGCCATACGGGCGTGTGTGTTGGCCGTGTGACACAAGTTAGAGAGTTACACGGGGTAGGACATGAGCTGGGACAAGGCCATGTGCTCCCATTTCGAATGTCTACACGGCCTGTGGCACGGGCGTGTCTGGTGGCTGTGTGAGACACACTGCCTAGCCTCACGGGCGTGTGTCCTCTGTTTGAGAAAAATTTTCTGAGTGTTTCAAATGTTTTAAAAGTTATTGGTTTAGTCTCGAACCTATCTCAATGCATGTTTAGGGCCTCCTAGGCTCGTATAAGGGACAACTTGATTGAGTTTGAATGATGAATGTATGAAATGATATTATGTATTTGAAAAGTTTGTGTAATTGTGTTTTAAGTTCTATAATGCTCCGTAACCCTATTCCAACGTTGAATACGGGTGAGGGGTGTTACATGTTTGCACATCATCGGCAATAAATCAAAATCTCCATCACTTTCACTATCTCTTCCGAAGGAAGAAACATTTCGATCCATCACGGACAGAGCTGGAACTCCACCCAAAAGCTTATACTTCCATGAAGGTGCTAGAGACAGATCAGGGTCCAAACCATATCCGCTAATGTTTCATCAAGTCCACCCTTAAATCTCACTTTCTGGTGGTTCAATCCTCGACAGAATGAGAATCCCTATCGTCACCGTTAACAAATTTGGCAAAGAAGGAGAGCGTTCCTTAGACATAATTTCTACCTGCATAAATTTACTTTGTTATTCTACAAGTCTTAATTTCTTTAATTCATCTTTTCAAACCATATTACATGCACACCGTTTGGATTTAATTTTAGTTCTTTCCCTTTTCCAAAAAAAAAACTTAAATTTTATAATTTTTAATAGAAATTTAAATACAGTATTTTGTTTGATTTACATATATTGAAAAAAAATGTCCATCTACGTTGTTTTTTTTTAAATTGCCGGTAAAATGAAAATGCGCTCTGTAATACGTGTTTTCACTAAAAAAATAACAAATTAGCTTTTTTGGTCAGATGGTTAAATGTTAATGTTTTTGTCCTTGAGTCTCGGGTTTGATTCATCTCTTTTTCACATTTTTTTATTTTTTATTTCATATTGTTTTAAGCTTTTTTGTTTTTTATTTATATTTTAATACATTATCTTTTCTAATTAGATGGTTAGACAATTGTAATTTTGTCTTTGAGTCCTAAGTTCGACTCCTCTTGTAATTTTTTTATTTTTTTATTTCATTTGTTTAAAACTTTCTTATTTTTATTTTTAACTAATGTTTATAATTAATAAATATATTGTTTCAAGTTTTTTTAATTAATAACTCTTTTATTTATAAAATAAAATAATAAATATGTAATTATTTTAAAAAAATACAGGGTTTTTACCCAAATAATATAAAAAATACGAAAATGGTATGTTGCAACAATTATGTACCCAAATGGTACATTCAAATGGGTAGAGGGTGGTGAATAGGCAGCATCACCCTAATATTCTGACACAAATCGCATGAAAAATAAATAAATAAAATAATGGTGGAGGCATGTAGATAGGCAGCACACAGTGTAAAATACGGGTCAATACGGTAAAACCGAACCCACTGGGACAACACACTGGGTCACGCCTAGGGAAGAGGTGGCACCCAGTGATGGAGGAGGTGGCACCACGATGGCAAGCGATGGGACGGCTCATGCAGGATATTTGTTTTTATTGTGTGTTTGGGGGCCTTATAATGGTCCCCAAGCTTCATTTTTGGTCGGTGAGTGAAGGAGAAGAAAAGAAAAGAAGATGGAGGAGAAGGAGAGGGCAGGAAGGGAAGGGAAGGGAAAAGGAAAGAAAAAAAAAGAAGGAGAATAGAGAAAGGGAAGGAAAAAGAGAAGGAAAAAATAAATATATAAGGAAAGGAGAGTTTGTTTTGTTGTTTAGGGAAGATTAGGTGTTTAAGAAAAGGTAAATTTTTTTATTATAAATTAATGGATTAATGTTAATTTAATTTGTTTTTGTTGTTCTTATTGTTGATTTAATTCGAATTCAATTTTTAATTTTATTTTTGTAATGTATTATTTGGTTAAAAAGAACTATTAAGGTATGTTTGTATTTATTTTTTATTTCTATTCGTTCATAATTTATTTTTAATGTTTATTGAAGTAAAAAAGCCTATTTATGTTATGTACAAAGAATATTTTATTTTTTTATGTAATTTATTTGTTATGTGTGCTTTAGGTTGATTTGATATATTTTTTATGAAATTTATTTGGCATTTTATTTTAACTATTTTAATATTTTTATTTTTTATTTTTTATGTAGGTAAAAGATGAGACCATTGATATGGAATTTGAAATTTATGAGATAAATCATGAATTAGTTTATATGTTCTAATTTTTTAAATTTTATAATTGAGAATAAGAGTTTATATTTTTAAATTTTTATGTTTTTTATAAATATTAAAAATGAAATTTCTTTTGAAGTTCTATGAAAAAAAATTATATTTTTGACAATAATTAAGTTGGCATGTTATTATATATATTATATTTTAAACCAAAACATTTTACTTATTATCATTTTAAAGTAATAATAAAAATGTTTGTATTTATTATGTTTCGCTTATGTTATGTTTATGTTATATTTTTATTAGCATTTTATTTTTGTTATTTTAATATAATTTTTTATACAGGTAAAAGATTAAACCATTGAGATGGAATTTGTAAATGGAAGATGAGTTGGAATTTGAGTTGGAATTTATAAGATATATTTATTTTATTAATGTAGTATAGCAAAAAATGATGTGGACAAAACCGTTTGGTATTTTTTTGTAATTAAAAGCAATATATAAAATTTAGATATTTTGATAAATATTTAAAATCCATCAAACCTTAAAATTAATAACTGAATTTTGTTTTGAAATTGCATGTATCGCAATGGCTCCATTGATTAAGAACGATGGTCACATATCAAACACAGGTAATCATATGGTAATATATTATTTGTTAATCACGGGTTCCCTTAAAAGAAGATCTATGTAATTTACAAAAATAAATTATATTATTATAACTATTTTCTGTAATTTAACACTGTCAGGGCTCGTACCGCGCATTAAGGGTCTGGGAATGGTTTAGGACATTCCCCGGATGAACGACTGATGCCATACTTGGAGTTAGTTGGATTCGGGTCAGCAACATTGATCCGGACGTTTGATTTGCGGTACGATTTAATATCCGTATTGGTAGAGCGTTGGTGCCCGGAGACCTATATTTTTCATTGCTGTGTGGTAGTTCTCTATCACTAGAGCTGAGCATGGCCCGGCCCGAAGGCTCGCCTGGAAAATGGGAGGGTTTGGGTAAAAATATAGGCCCGAAAAATAGGCTTGGACAAAAACGAGGCCTGTTTAAAAAATGGGTCGGGCCTCGGGTATGATTTTTTTGGCCCGGCTCAGCCCGAATTATTTTAATATTATGTTATTTTATTTTTTATCATTATTAATTTTTAACTTTACCCTTTCACTTTCATTTCGTGCCTTCCACTTCCTCCCCTTTTTCCCATTTTCAAAATCAAAATCCCTAACTAGTCTCCACCTTCCTCTTCCTCTTCATCCCTCTTCCTCCCAAACATTCCGGAATACTCATTCATCTCCAGTCTCCACCTCCCACCTGCTTATACCAAACAACCTACTAGCCTCAAGCTCAGATTAGCTCAGCTCATTGTCTCTAGCATCTTCTTTTGCGGTCTCGGAGCTCCCCACAAGTTGTAAGCTTCTTCATTTACCACTTAGGTCTAATTTTTACTTTAGTTATTATTTGAGTTTGGCTATATAAATTAAGCCTATTTGGTATTTTGGTCCTTAGGTTCCTCATACTGCTATTGTGTCTTACTTTATCTCAGAAAACCTCTTCTTCTTCCTCATACTACCTACAACCACAATACAGTAAGCTTCTTCTTTTTAAAATATTTTTAGTTGTAGCTATTGGTTTTTTGAATTTCAATTATTTTGGTTAATAATGCTGGTTGTTGGATCTATGACAGAGCTTCCTTTTTTTATTCTTTTCGAATAATTCGTCTTCTTCTTCTTATATTTGGACTCATGGGTAATGGTTTTGCTGAAAGCATACTATTGATATTAGCATATATTGTTGAATAGTTATTATTTTGAGCCTTCCCTTTGCGCTTATAATGGTGAGAAATAAAAAATTATAATTTCCAAACAAGTTTTTATTACAAAAAATGATGGAGATATTTTCAAAGATCTTTAAATAACTTGTTGACGTGATTTAAATTGTTATCATTAATAATTAACCATTTATTTCAGTAATATCTCATAATTATATATATATTTAAAAAACCAATATTTCCTATCGTGAAGACAAATCATATCATAATTATTAAATGTTTTTAGTATGAAAATTGACATTTTTTTAACATTCAACATGAGTTTATACCCTTCATTGAAAATATCAGTAGGCAAAATTTAGTAAGAAAATAAAATTTCAAACTCCGAATTAAGACAAAAGTTAAGATACTTTGTACTGAACAATAAATGACCCAAAAACACATTTATCTTAGAAAAATCAAAGATGCTTCATTTTTCTACTTCCAGATAAATGTTTTAACTTACATATTTAGGATCTACTTCCTTTGGGCAAGTATTATTTTTTATTTGTGGAAAATAGTTTTGATTAATGCAAATTAATTAAAGTATAATTTTGAAAATCGATAATTCCCAACCTAAATAGTTTATTTTCGCAATTCCAATTTGGACATAAGGTTTTAAATTTGAATCTCAGAATTATTGAATATCAAATTAATGTTTCTGGTTTTTCTCTTCTTTTAATTGCTGGAAACTACAAGTCTACAACTAGCACTGTTAAAAAATCATGTTATACCATTATTTTATGTTGAAAATATGCAAAAGTACACAAGTTTGTGCCAGTTTTCCTGCTTTGAAACTTACTTAAATTCTATATCTTCCTTTTTTTCAGGAATAATTTGGGCTAATTTGATTTATTTGGATTTTAGGACTTGAATTTTTATGACTATGGCTAGTTCGAACACTCCTATACCCGTGGATGATGAGTTTAATGAGTATGAAAGTGCTCTCAAATGTCAAAAGTCTACCACTTCAAAGGTGTGGGATGAAATGATAAAGCTTAAATGCGAGAACAAAAATGAATTGAAGGCACAATGTAATCACTGTAAGAATATCTTCTCTACTAAATCTTCTAGTGGAAACTCTCATTTAAGACGTCATCTAAATCAATGTTTGAAAAAAGTTAATAATGACATAACTCAATACACCATAGCCACTCAACCATCATTAGGAGGTGGCCCATCTATAAAAAAACTACAAGTTTGATGCTGATGAGTGTCGTTGAGCTATTTCTACTTTTCTTGTGTGTGGTAAGCATTCATTTAGGACAATTGAAGAACCAGATTTAGACTGTAATACCCTTAACTCGTATTCATTGTCAGAATAGGGCTACGAGGTATTATCGAACCATACACAACATTCACACACACATCCATATGTATATGCATTCATAATCAAATTCCATTCAATCACAATTACATTGTCCCTTATAAGGCCCTATTAAGCCTTAGGACATACTTAATAGAGGTTCAGGACTAAATCAAAAACATTCAAAAACTTTAGAACTCTTGAAAATTTTTCTCACCTGCACATGTCACACGCCCGTGTGAACAGGCCGTGTGCCTCACACGGCCACCAGACATGCTCGTGTCTTAGGCCGTGTGGATACAGGGCATGCATACTGACTTGCCCACATGGCCAGGTCACATGCCCGTGTGCCTAGCCCGTATGAAAACTAAGGGGGTTATTGACTTGGCCACAAGGCCGGCCATACGCCCGTGTGCCAGTCCGTATGCCTCACACGGCCAGTAGTCACACCCGCATGTCTAACCCGTGTCAAAACTGTAGGGTATACTGTCTTAATTCGAAAGGGTACCCCAGGGGTCACACGGCCGTGTACCAAGGCCATGTCTCACACACAGTCGAGCCACATGCCCGTGTGCTCGGCCATGTGGAGTGAAGTTAGGCTTGCTTTAAGCCACACTTTTCAACCCATTGCATAATCAATGTCTTAAAACCAAAGTTTTAAAACCAAAGCATTGTTCTTGAAGCTTCACACACTCAGTGCCTTCACGGACGTATCGCACACTAAGTGCCATCCTGGATGTCTTGTACACTAAGTGCCATCTTCAATAATTTGCACACTAAGTGCTATTTCTGGATGTTTCGCACACTAAGTTCCATCCTCAATAATTCGCACACTAAGCGTCGTTTTCACAATCAATATATTATCCATCAATCTAGTAACCAAAAATATACAAATTAACCATTCTCAAAGCATTAATTATATAAAGAAATAATACTCTTATAACATACTAACTTACCTCGGGTTTGAAAATGGCGAGACAAGTCAATTAATCGATAACTTTATCCTTCCCCCGATCTAATTCTGAATTCCTCTTTTCTTGATCTAAATGTATTCAAAATTAACTCATTTATTCATCAAATCATTCAATTTCACACAAAACACATAAATGGGCATTTTGAACTTTAGCCCCTAGCTTTTCACATTTATTTAATTTAGTCCTTATTTCACAAATAAACAAAATACACAATATTTCATACTTCCCATGCTTTGTCGAATCCTCATATAGTCCATATAAGTCCACATATTTCATTATTTTTCATGTTAGTCCATCAAAATATCATTTTCACAATTTAATCCAAATTACTCAAATTCATCAAAATCCAAAGACAAAACATGCTTATTTATCATCAAGCTTCCATATAACATCAATTATCATCAAAAAGCTCACTAAAGCATCAATGGCACATTTGAAAATTACCATCAATTTCTTAAATTAAAGCATGGGTTTTATAAAACATAAAGAATGATCTCAAAAATATAAAAATCATCAAAAATCGAGTTAGGAAACACTTACCAATTAAACATGCATTAGCCGAACCTCAAAGAACCAAAAATGGTTTCTTCTTCAACATTTGGCTGAAACAAGGTAATTTGCATGCACTTTCTTTTGTTTTCTTTAATTTACTATATTTATTTCATGATTTACCATTTTAGCCTTTAGTTATAAATTATTAAAATTCACTTAACATGTCCATAATTGTCCACCATTAACATTAATGGTTAATTGACATGCAAGGACTCTCACTTTGCTAAACCATATCAATATAACACTTTTAACTTATAGAAGGTAACTTTTGTAACTTATGCGATTTAATCACTTTCTCAAATTAACCACTTAAACGATAAATTTATCACACCAAAAATTCACACATATAAATTAACATATCATAAGCACGAAAAATAATATTAAAATATTTTTCTGACTCACATTTGTGGTCCCGAAACCACTATTCCGACTAGGGTCTAAATCGGGCTGTTAGATAGATACATGATTAGAATTGCTAGTCTTAATTTTAAGGATATAAGTAGATTTACAACTGCTAGGGATGTCCTAATGTATTATGCAAAAGAGAGAGATCATGTTAAAGAAGAGTTGGCTAAAGCACCTAGTTTAATTTGTCTAACTTCCGATAATTGGAACTCGGAGCATACTAATAATGAATATATTTGTATTACTGCTTATTGGATTAACAAAGATTGAAAACTACAAATAGAATCATAAGTTTAGAGCTTTATTTCCTTCGTATGATGGTTTGAACATAGCAGATGAACTTGTTTTATGTTAATCACAATGAGGTATAGACAATAAAATTTTTAGCATCACTTTGGGTAATGCTTCTTATAATGATGTTATGGTTTCTTGTCTTAAAAATTGTTTTCGTGCGAACCGAGCTATTTTGTGTGATGGTGCTTTTTTTCAAGTTAGATGTTTTGCACATATATTTAATCTTATAAGTAAAGCTAGTTTGGAACTTGCTGATGATGTTATTGGTAAGATTCGAAATGGAATTAAGTACATAAAAAAGTCAGGAATTCGTAGGAAAATATTTTATGATGTGGCCGACAAAAGTTTTCATTTGAATGTGACCAAAAAGTTACATCAAGGTGTGTGTGTGTGTGATGGAATTCTACTTATTTGATGCTTGAATCTTCTCTTTACTATAAAAGATGTGCTAGATTATTGGGGCCAACGGGATAAAGATTTATCAAATATTTGCACTTTCTAACGAGGAGTGGAAAAATGTTGCTATTATTTGAAAATTTTTGAAAGTCTTTTATGATGTGACTTGTGTTTTTTCTGGTTCTAATTATCCAACGGCTAATGTAACATCCCGAAATAGGGCCTAGTCGGAATAGTGGTTTTGGGACCACAAATCTGACATTAAAATACTTATTTTATTATTATTATGAGGCCTATAATATGAGTATATGCATGTGTTAAAGTTTCACGAAGAAATTCTAAGTATAAGATGTCTAATTGGAAATTAGGGACTAAATTGAATAAATTGCAAAACTTGGATTCTAGAAGCAATTTGTATGAAATTGCTTTAGATTATAAATTAGAAGATCTTGGATAGTAATTTGCCAAATTCTAAATTTTTGGACAAAAATGGGCTTGCATGGATGAAATTTTAAAGAAAGGACATGAGGGCATTTTGGTCATTTGTCAATTTAATGAATTAAAATGGGGAAAATCAAGCCAAAATCAGCCATTTCCTTCTCCATGGCTACCTAAAATTGAAGAGACATCATAGCTAGGGTTTTCAACATTTTAAAGCTTAATTGTAAGTGCTCCCAAGCCCCGTTTTTAATGCTCTTCGTATTTTTGAAATCCCGGTAACTTGCTCTCTCCATTTCTACCCATATTTCATGCTAGGGTTCATGTTTGAAAATTTACCCATGCATGAGTTCCTTGTATGTTAATAGCTTATGGAGGAATATGAAAGATAAATGTGTGTTAAACATCTTTTCCAAGTTGGTTTTCATGAGAAACCCTTATAGGGACTAATTTGCAAAAGATGTAAATGTGTGGTAGAAATTGTGACACCCCTAGTTTGACTCTAGTCGAGACGTGGTTTTGGGACCACAAAATCGAGTCACAAGAATAATTAAATGTTATATTTTATGCCTATTATAAGTGAAAGTGTGTGTGTGAAAATTTCATGTTTTGATTTTTGTCTTTTAAATGTGAAATTAATTAGAAAGAACTTATGTGTGAAACTTTGGAAATGTGATAGGTTAAATGGTAGTGGGAAAATAATGCATAGTGGAAAAAAATGTAGACTTGCATGTCAAATTCCCCACTTTAGAGGAAGTGGCCGGCCATGATGGTATGGGATAAAAAAAATATATGCATTTTGTATTAATATTATAATGACTACATGGTTTTATAATAGGAAATAAGTATTAGAAAAAAAAGAAGGCCATACATCCTTGCCTTGTTCATGTGAATGTTTGAGAAAGAATGGAGAAAAATGCTTTGAGGATTTCGGCAATGGAGCAAGCTCAAAATCTAAGGTAGAACAAAAGGGCTCTTTGATATTTGGCCTTGGTGATTCTAATTGGAGGTATGTTTAATTTTATTTCTTGATAATTTATGTGAAATTGAGTTAATTGCTAAGCTCCTTTCATAGCCCATGACTCAATTTTTGTTATTGGTTTGAAGTGATGCATTCGGCTATGGGTTGTAGAGTGTCTTGGTGGGTGTTTTGATGTTTTTGTTATGAGGCATTTTAGATTTGGCCTTAGTGAAAATGAGTGATGAAATTTGAGTTGAGGATAGAAGATAGTAAACGAATGTTCAATGGATAATTTGATACCAAAATTCATATGTTTATGAGCTTGTTTTTGAAAAGTATGTTACATGTGAGTGATTAGTTCATGAAGGGATTTTCGGTTATGTTGTTTTGTATGAGTAATGGATTGTTGAGTTCATGCTATTATGAATAAAATTGATTAAGAGAGGCTTGAGATAATTAAATATGCATGTTGGTGGTAAGATGAGCATTCAGTTTTTATCATGGAAGCATAGGAAGCTTGTTAAAGTTGAATTTTAGAAAAGTTAAATGTGTGTGTGCTTGTGCTAGTGCCGAATGTGCCTAGGGTGATTTAGCATTGAGTTTGGTGTTATATGAATTGAGTTTTATGGTTTTGGATTTTTAAGTGTTGTTAAATACTTTGAATAATATATATAAGTGGCTTTGATATGTGAAACTCGGCCAAGTGGTTATGAGCATGATTTTAGAAATTCAATGATATTCGGCCGATTTGAATAATTCATGGCACCCCAAGCAAATTAGTTTTAGATGTTAATAAATATTGAAATTATTTAAAAGCATATTACCGAATGTGATTTTAGTTAATGATTCGGTTATGAGTGCTGATTTGTTTTATAATTAGCCGAATGTGTATATGTATACTATGAGGTGGTTTAGCTTAAAGAAAATTAAGGTGCTCAGAAGGTGATTGTCGTGGATAGTTTAAGTAATGAAATTTAATTTCTTTTATGTAAAGTGATGACATTGCTGTTTGCAAATTTGAAGTTAAAAATTGTTGATTGATCATCAAGAGCTTACGGAAACAAAGTCGGATCGTGGAAAAAGGGAAATTGGTCGAATAGTTGGAATTGACGTACATTAGCGATCGAGGTAAGTTTTAAGTATTAAAGCCTATAATGTGATTGAGTATGATATGTTAAGCACATATTAAAAGAATCATAACTCTATTGTAAATTTTTATGCATATAGCCTAATGGCTATTATGAAGTATAGGTAAGTTATTGATATGATATGTTGCCAAATGGATATGATATTATGAAGTGCTAAAAGGATATGTCAGAAGAGTAAAATTGTGATAAACCTGCTTAGGACACCAGCAGTAACATGAATTTAGAAAATCACCATAAATTGTTGGAGTTGAATTAGAGGCTGAATGAATTATGAAATTAAATCTTAATGAGTATAGTTTCTTATAAAAGAAACCGTGTAAGAAAATTTATTTCCGATAATGAGATATTTAAAGTTGTGTGAGACAGTACAGAATGACACTATAATCCTCTGTTCTGTTTTCAGAAAATCATTATAAATTGGATAAAAATGGTTATTAGATAAAATTTATATGCTTAGACTCCTTAATGAGTATAGTTTCAAATGAAATCAAATACAACACATTTTGAATTCTGTAAAATGTGAAATCTGATTCGTAGTGAAGAGTGGTCAGATTAGTCAAACAGTGAAACAGGGGAAACTTTAAGAAAAATCTGGTATTTATTGGCCAAACCTAAAATTCTGGAAATTTTATGGATGGAAGATATACGAGTCTATATTCAGGAAAAATTAACGGAAAGTGATTTGGAGTTTTGTAGCTCCAGTTATAAATAATTTAGTGACTATTGCTCAGGAAAAACAACTTGTGCTGAATTTAAGATTGTGTTGTAAACCTTGATAAACTTGTTCTAGTTGCTCATAAGCTATTGATTAAACCCATACGTGAATTCTAAATTGTGATATTGGAAAATGATAGATGTAGATTCAGCCAAGAAAGTGTATATATGTGATAAGGCCTAATGGCCGATGTGATGAATGTGAAAGTGTATATATGTGATAAGGCCTAATAGCCGATGTGATGAATGTGAAAGTGTATATATGTGATAAGGCCTAATGGCCGATGTGATGAATGTGAAAGTGTATATATGTGATAAGGCCTAATGGCCGATGTGATGAATGTGAAAGTGTATATATGTGACAGGGCCGAGTGGCCAACGTGATGGATGTGAAAGTGTATAAATGTGATAAGTCCCGAAGGGCATTTGTGTCAGTACTATATCCGGGTTAAAACCCCGCAAGCTTTATGCGAGAATATTATCACTGATTAATGTCCGTAAGCTTCGTGCTCGTACTATATCCAAGCTCTAAAGACCCGATGACTACGTGTGGAGATTTTGTCCGGGTAAGACCCGATGACTACGTGTGGAGATTTTGTCCGGGTAAGACCCGATGACTACGTGTGGAGATTTTGTCCGGGTAAGACCCGATAACTTCGTGTGGAGATTTCGTCTGAGCTAAAGGTCTCACCGATAATCCGAGTAGAGGTTAAAGCTATAAGACTTCGTAATAAGAATTGCTTATAAATATATTCAATTCGAAAGGTTAAACAGGTATGTACTCCAAGTTTATATGTGAGCTTGATTTGCACTAAATCATAAGGTAGTTATGTGATGCATACGAGAGCAATCTATGAGACTATTCCTATGATTATGTGACATCGGATCAGTGTGAGAGGTTATGTGAAATCATACGATATATCTATGTCACATGAGCTCACTTATATGTGAAAGTTTATCTGCCTATTGTATATGATGAGATGTGCATATTCAGTAAAGGGATAGTATGCCCGAAGGAAGAGTGAAATAAAAATACGAACAACTATGTTATAATTTGATCGTTATCTGTTGACACTGCTTAAAACTTACTAAGCATTGTAATGCTTCCTCCGTTTACTCTGTTTCCTCTGTTTTATAGATCTCATTTGGAAGCTACAGGCTCAGGGATCATCAGCAACTAGTCACACTATCACTATCCGTTGTTTGGTACTGCTACGTTTTGGATTATCTTATGGCATGTATGGAATAGACTAGTGGCGGAAGAATATTTTTGGTTAATGTATATAAGCCATGCGAAAATGACATCTTTTGAATGTTTACTTAGTGAAGTTTAAATTTTATCTCTGGCTGTGCTTAGTACTTATTTAAATGAATGATCTTTATTTCAAGAAAAAGTTTAAAATTTTACTGTTCTGACATGAGTTACAAGTCCGGTAATGCCCCTTACCTATTCCGGCGATGGTTACGGGATAGGGGTGTTACATTTTATTGGTATCAGAGCTACGGTTTAGTCGATTCTAGGACTAACGTAGCACGCGTGAGTCTATTTATACATGCCATAAAGTGATAAAATGATAGTGTGATGATTTTTGGCTATTAAAATGTGTTTTCTGTATTGCAATGAATCTTGATCCCGATCGAGCTGTAGCAAGCTTCTGACTATGAGAATTTGCGATATAAATTCACTTAGATATGCCTAAATTATTAAGTTGATTAGGTACGTATCATGTACTTGTATTTGAATTTCGATTTGGATTGAATTATAAGGGTATAAGTGATGCAATTTTGAAAGAGTGTTATGACTATAAATGTGATTTTTGTATGTGGCTATGGAACTGGAAGTTGAATGGTCGATAAGCATGTTGTGTTTGTATTCAAGTAATGTAAATGATATACTAATGTGTATTGCTATATGTGTATATGTACATGAGAATTGAGAGTGAAATGTCCGGGCTAAGTCCCGAAGAGCATTCGTGCTAGTGATGTATCCGGGCTAAGTCTCGAAGAGCATTCGTGCTAGTGATGTATCCGGACTAAGTTCCGAAGAGCATTCGTGCTAGTGATGTATCCGGGCTAAGTCTCGAAGAGCATTCGTGCTAGTGATGTATCCGGACTAAGTTCCGAAGAGCATTCGTGCTAGTAATATATCCGGGCTAGGTCCCGAAGAGCAATCATGCTGGTGATGTGTATTCGGGCCTTCGTGCCTAGTAGGCTTCGTGCCGGTAATTTGAGCAAAGTTTAAGTGTTCATTACTATACGAATTCAAATTTAAATGAGATGATATGTTTAAAAGTGTACATACATGATGTTTATAGACTTGGTTAAGTCATTTCAATGTGTAATAACGAATGAATAAGAGCACTATGTGTGTGAATGATTACAGGCACTGTGTGTGTGCGAATTCCTTTAACCGAGCACTATGAGTGCGAGATCGGTCAGTGGGCACTAAGTGTGTGAAGTGGAATTCGTGTAAGACCATGTCTGGGACATGGCATCGGCTCGATATGTGAGAATATGTAAGACCACATCTAGGATATGGCATTGTAAGAGCTATATGTGCTTAATGAGTATCCGTAATGATTTCGAATGATTCAACAGGTATATTTAAGATGATAAATTAAGTAAAATCAGAATAAGTGATACAGGTATGTACGGAAGGTATGAGAAAATCAGATGAAAGTAAAAAGATGGTGGATATGTTGTTAAGAAATGAATTCATGTTATAAATGTGTTACGAATTTAGTCTATGGAATGCTTGGTATATGAAGTCATATGTGCTATTGCTAAATGACCCCTATTTTTTTGTTGTTAATCATATTCAAGAAATTATTTCGATTAAGTTCGACATTTGAAAGTCTGTAAGAATTTGTGATGAATGCTGATAATTTTGGATATATGGGTTATGTGCTAAAATAAATCCCATGCCGGTATACAATATGAGGCTTGATGCCAAATCGATTGTATACGGGTATCATTAACGGTGATTGAATGTGCTAAATGAACTCAATGTTCAGGTATGTGGAAGTTGATTTTCGGTTGGAAATAGGTTAAGTTGAATAGTGAGATATGATGGAGTGATAAAGGATATTTATTGGGATGTTTGAGTATATGTGTACTTTCGGTCAGGTTACAGCTTATACGTGAATGAAAATGTGGGTTACAAATATGTGGGTTGATGATGTGAATTATACATATTAATATGTGCTTAATATGTGTTTGAAATGCATTTGTGAATTAAATTAAGTGATTATTACTTATGAAATCAAGAAAATGAGATATATGTGCATACTTGTAGAAATGTTTATGTATTTGTTTTAAGATAAGAAAATGATTTTATAGATTGATGCGAAATCAATAATGAATTACAATTGCTATCAATGAGCTAATGTCTTTGTGGATATAATTCAATAAGAGGACGTTATCCTAAACTATGCATCGGTAGAAATTTTCGAGGACGAAAATCCCTAAAGGGGGGAAGAGTTGTGACACCCCTAATTTGACTCTAGTCGAGACGTGGTTTCGGGACCACAAAATCGAGTCACAAGAATAATTAAATGTTATATTTTATGCCTATTATAAGTGAAAGTGTGTGTGTGAAAATTTCATGTTTTGATTTTTATCTTTTAAATGTGAAATTAATTAGAAAGGACTTATGTGTGAAACTTTGGAAATGTGATAGGTTAAATGGTAGTGGGCAAATCATGCATAGTGGAAAAGCAAGTAGACTTGCATGTCAAATTCCCCACTTTAGAGGAAGTGGCCGGCCATGATGGTATGGGATAAAAAAATATATGCATTTTGTATTAATATTATAATGACTACATGGTTTTATAATAGGAAATAAGTATTAGAAAAAAAAGAAGGCCATACATCCTTGCCTTGTTCATGTGAATGTTTGAGAAAGAATGGAGAAAAATGCTTTGAGGATTTCGGCAATGGAGCAAGCTCAAAATCTAAGGTAGAACAAAAGGGCTCTTTGATATTTGGCCTTGGTGATTCTAATTGGAGGTATGTTTAATTTTATTTCTTGATAATTTATGTGAAATTGAGTTAATTGCTAAGCTCCTTTCATAGCCCATGACTCAATTTTTGTTATTGGTTTGAAGTGATGCATTCGGCTATGGGTTGTAGAGTGTCTTGGTGGGTGTTTTGATGTTTTTGTTATGAGGCATTTTAAATTTGGCCTTAGTGAAAATGAGTGAGGAAATTTGAGTTGAGGATAGAAGATAGTAAACAAATGTTCAATGGATAATTTGATACCAAAATTCATATGTTTATGAGCTTGTTTTTGAAAAGTATGTTACATGTGAGTGATTAGTTCATGAAGGGATTTTCGGTTATGTTGTTTTGTATGAGTAATGGATTGTTGAGTTCATGCTATTATGAATAAAATTGATTAAGAGAGGCTTGAGATAATTAAATATGCATGTTGGTGGTAAGATGAGCATTCGGTTTTTATCATGGAAGCATAGGAAGCTTGTTAAAGTTGAATTTTAGAAAAGTTAAATGTGTGTGTGCTTGTGCTAGTGCCGAATGTGCCTTGGGTGATTTAGCATTGAGTTTGGTGTTATATGAATTGAGTTTTATGGTTTTGGATTTTTAAGTGTTGTTAAATACTTTGAATAATATATATAAGTGGCTTTGATATGTGAAACTCGGCCAAGTGGTTATAAGCATGATTTTAGAAATTCAATGATATTCGGCCGATTTGAATAATTCATGGCACCCCAAGCAAATTAGTTTTAGATGTTAATAAATATTGAAATTATTTAAAAGCATATTACCGAATGTGATTTAGTTAATGATTCGGTTATGAGTGCTGATTTGTTTTATAATTAGCCGAATGTGTATATGTATACTATGAGGTGGTTTAGCTTAAAGAAAATTAAGGTGCTCGGAAGGTGATTGTCGTGGATAGTTTAAGTAATGAAATTTAATTTCTGTTATGTAAAGTGATGACATTGCTGTTTGCAAATTTGAAGTTAAAAATTGTTGATTGAGCATCAAGAGCTTATGGAAACAAAGTCGGATCGTGGAAAAAGGGAAATTGGTCGAATAGTCGGATCGTGGAAAAATTGCTGTTGGCCCATCGAGGCCCTCTTTTTCCGAAGTACGTTAAGACGTCACACAAACTTACTTACCACCATGCGGTGCTAGATCTAACAATTACTCTACGTCTTTGAGAGCATTCGTATACTCACAAGCCCATGAAATGCCAAAATTTCGGCATTTCGGCTTTTGCCGAATTGAATTAAGAAAGGGTGTTCGGTACACACCTGATTCGCGACGACTGCTACTGAGATCCCTTTCGATGTCCTACAATTGATTAGCACAGTTCTTATTTACAAATCGTAATCACTAAACCCAAAACTTGCTCAACCAAAGTCGACCCATGTTCCTAAAAAGCCTTTGAACCTTCACCTTTTTGCCAAAATCGATAGCTAGCTCCGAATCCGATTGCTCCAATGATTCATGCTTTTGATCCAACGCTTAACAATACTCTAATCACCGAAAGAAACATCAGTTACAACTCTTAAAGCCTTATGCTCAAATCGATAGCCTCCCTAATTTTTAGGGACTTCGGCTTTTCCTAACATCGTAAAATAAGAACAGATCTGAGATGATAAGTACTTACCCCTTACTCCTACTTGATTTCCACGCAATCCGGTGCAGTTTTATCCTTAGAACAATGGTAAAACCTGAATCCAGGGGTTGAAGAAGTTTCGGCTATAAGCCCCTAAACCAATGGTACTTTCGGCTTTTGGGTGGTGAAGGAGATGACGATATGAGGCTATGACCTTGAAGTAGAATTGCCGTCAGTTATCTAGGATTAAGAAAAGATAATCCTAGATTAATAAAAACAAAAGAACATGGAAGGACCTGGCTTTGAAGAAAACGGCACAAGCAGTGATCACAGGATTTCGGCTTTTGCGACTTCGGCAAAGGTGCTGATGAATAGCAGGTTTGATGGACGGCTTTGGAGAAGAAAGTAGAGAAAGAAGAACAGGATAGGTGAAAGTTTCGACTAGAGAGGAAAAGAGAGAAAAAGAAAAACCTTGTGATGTAAGAGTAGAAGAGAACGACACCACTCAATACCCTAGGTACCGAAATACTAACCTCATAACCCTCTGCCGATTTTTTCCCTTCAATTCCCAAAATTTGGCCAACTCCTAACCTCTCTTCTAATCCCTTAAATCTCTCCCCTTATCACTCCTTAATCGAAGCGTTTGGACTGATCCAAACTCTCCTTTAGCAGAATCCACCTGGACTCCAACACTTACCCCTCCTGCACTTAAAAATAAATGCATCTATTTGCCAACACAGGGAATCGATCCCATGCCTTCCCCAATGCTCCACACGCCACTTTTCTAGGAACCTAGTGGCGTCACCCTTTCCACTTCACCAGAGGCTCTTTTTGTGATGCAATTTACCCATCACCCCACTTAAGGGCCACTTAGCCAGAACCCCTAACCTTTTAAGTCCAAAACTCAAAATTCAACCGGGTTTTGGCCAACACATGGGCCTTCTATAAGCCCATTTACCTACTCAAAATATTAATTTCACATCCAAATACGAAATTTTAAAAACTTTACAAAATATTGAAAACAGCGAATAAATCCGAAAATCAGGACGTTACAACTCTACCCTCCTTAAAGAAATTTCGACCTCGAAATTTACATTATTAGAATAGTTGAGGGTACTGTTGACGCATAGCCTCCTCAGTCTCCCAAGTAGCTTCTTCTTTGCCATGGTTCCTCCAAAGTACTTTCACTAGTGGAACTGATTTCCTTCTCAACACCTTGATGTCACGATCAAGTATTTGCACAGGTTCCTCTTCGAAAGTTAAATCTGACTGCACCTCGATCTCTGTAACTGGTATGATATGAGTTGGGTCAGATCGATACCACCTCAGCATGGATACATGACATACGTCGTGGATACGATGCAGTTCTGGTGGTAGCTCTAGCTGATAAGCCACTGGTCCAGCCCGCTTAACAATTCGGTAAGGCCCAATAAACCGTGGGCTCAACTTACCCTTCTTACCAAATCTCAAAATTTTCTTCCAAGGGGAAACCTTCAAGAAAACCCTATCCCCAACAGCGAACTCAATCTCCTTGCGCTTCAGATCCGCATACGACTTCTGTCTATCAGATGCCTCCTTTAACCGGTCCCTTATCAGCCTAACCTTGTTTTCAGTGTCTGCCACCAATTCTGGTCCAAGTACTCGTCGTTCACCCAACTCTGTCCAACACGTCGGCGTATGACATCTTTGCCCATAAAGCGCTTCATATGGTGCCATCTGAATACTTGCTTGATAGCTGTTATTGTAGGCAAACTCCGCCAATGGCAAGTAGTCCTCCCAACTTCCACGAAAATCAATGATACAACCTCTCAACATATCCTCCAGAACCTGAATAACCCCTTTCTGACTGTCCATCTGTCTGTGGGTGAAAAGCAGTGCTAAAATCCAATCGTGTACCCAACGCTTCCTGCAACTTCCGCCAAAATCGAGATGTAAACCTAGGGTCTCGATCAGAAATTATCGACACTGGTACCCCATGCAGTCGCACTACCTCCGCCACATATAACTTGGCCAACTTTTGCAGTGAGTAGTCGGTATGAACAGGTATGAAATGAGTAGATTTTGTTAACCTATCCACAACCACCCACACCGAATCTTTCTTGGTGGGTGTCAAAGGTAACCCACTCACAAAGTCCATTGTCACTCTTTCCCACTTCCATAGCGGAATTTTCACAGGTTGCAATAATCCCGAAGGCAATTGGTGCTCAGCCTTAACCTGCTGGCACGTCAGACATTTCCCAACAAATTCAGTCCCCTCTTGTTTTAATCCGGGCCACCAGTACACTTCTTGCAAGTCTCGATGTAACTTATTCCCTCCAGGATGCATGGCACAGAGCCCACCATGAGCCTCTTTCAGAATCAACTGCCTCAATTCAGGGTCCTTTGGAATACAAACCCTTCCACGAAAGCACAGAACTCCCTCAGTGTTCAACCCAAAGTCCTCGTTCTCACCATTCTTAACTTGCTGGAACCGAAGAGCTAATGAATCGTCCTTCAACTGTTTTTCCCTAACCTGCTCAGTCCATGTAGGCCTTACTTGCAGTTCTGCCAACAAGCTTCCATCATCGTACAAACTTAAACGTGCGAACAAGGCTCTCAAGTTAGTAACAACCCTTCGACTCAACGCATCCGCCACCACATTAGCCTTTCCTGGGTGGTACTCTATCGAACAGTCGTAGTCTTTAAGCAACTCCACCCATCTTCGTTGCCTAAGGTTCAACTCCTTCTGAGTCAACAAATACTTTAGCTCTTATGATCTGTGTATATGATGCACTTTTCCCCTTATAAGTAGTGTCTCCAAATTTTTAACGCAAAAATCACCGCTGCTAGCTCCAAATCATGCGTAGGGTAATTCACCTCATGAGCCTTAAGCTGTCGTGATGCATAAGCGACCACCTTGCCCTCTTGCATTAGTACGCAACCTAACCCCACATGCGACGCATCGCTGTATACAGTAAAGTCCTTCCCAGACACCGGTTGAATCAACATTGGCGCTTCGGTCAATACCTTTTTCAACCGATCAAAAGCTTTTTGCTGTTTCTCGGTCCAGACAAATGGTACTCCTTTCCTTATGAATTTTGTCAAGGGTGCCGCCATCACCGAGAAACCCTCCACAAACCTTCTGTAGTAACCTGCCAACCCTAGGAAACTCTGAATTTCCGATACTGACCTAGGTGGCTTCCATTCCAGAATTGCTTCAATTTTACGAGGATCCACCTTAATCCCCTCGGCAGAGACCACATGCCCTAGGAAAGTTACCTCCCTCAACCAGAATTCACACTTGCTGAATTTCGCGTAGAGCTTATTTTCCCTTAACACTTGCAGCACAATACGGAGATGCTCATCATGCTTCGCCTCCGTTTCAGAGTATACCAGGATATCGTCAATAAAGACGACTACGAACCGATCCAAGTAAGGATGGAATACTCGATTCATCAGATCCATAAAAGCTGCAGGTGCGTTCGTCAGCCCAAACGGCATCACCACAAACTCATAATGTCCATATCGAGTTCGGAATGCTGTCTTATGAATATCCCCTTCTTTTACCCTTAGCTGATGGTATCCAGAACGAAGATCGATTTTGGAGAATACCGAAGCTCCCCTAAGTTGATCGAACAGATCGTCAATCCTTGGTAGTGGATACTTATTCTTAATCGTTAGTTTGTTCAACTGGCGATAATCGATGCACATGCGCATCGTTCCGTCCGTTTTCTTCACAAACAGGACCGGTGCTCCCTAAGGAGACACACTAGGCCTAATGAAGCCTCTATCTAACAACTCTTGAATTTGAGCCTTTAGTTCCACTAACTCCTTCGGTGCCATCCTATAGGTGCAATAGATACTGGAGCTGTTCCAGGCAACAAATTGATTCCAAACTCAACCTCCCGATTCGGAGGTAATCCAGGAAGCTCTTCCGAAAAAACATCCCAAAATTCCCTAACAGTTCTGATGGTCACCACAGTCAGATCCTCAGTTTCAGCTTGGCTTACCAAAGCCAATATGCCTCGCACCCCTTGCGCATTAGTTTCTCAGCCCTCAACGCGATACTACATTGGATAAGTAATCCCTTCGTTCTCCAATAATCATTACCTCTTCATCATTGACAGTCCTTAACACCATCCTCTTAGCTGCACAATCCAAAGTTGCCTTATGCTTGGTCAACCAATCCATCCCTAGTATCAAATCGAATTCTTCAAGCGGTAACTCCATCAGATCCCCACAAAAACCCCGCCTTGAATCTCCAAAGGCACCTCCTTGAAGAGTTTCTCTACCTTAACGAATGACCTAAAGGACTTATCACAGACACCCCACACACAGTCTCCTCGAAGTGCACACCCAGTGCCCCAGAAATGTTATATGCCACATATGAATGGGTTGATCCCGCATCAATCGAGCAGTATAAGGTACACCATATATAAAAAACGTACCAGTTATGACATCAGGTGAGTCACCCTCCTTGCGGCGACGGTAGCATACACCAAAGCTGGCTGACGAGCATCCGCGTTACCAATGCCCCTGCCGGGTGCCCCGCGTCCACGTCCATTACCACCGCGACCTTGTCCACGACCTCTTGGCAGCGGCGGTCCATCCCTCACAGGTTGAGCCGGTCGCACACCCCTTGTTCGGCCCCTTGAGCCTGAGTGGCCCTCCTAGGACAATCCTTAATCCTATGCTCCTTAGACCCACAACGAAGACAAGCCCCAGAACGCTTCCAGCACTCTCCTTGATGCATTCTGCTGCAATCCCCACAAGCTTGCGGTCTACCTGTGTTCACCGGAACTGCTCGAACCGGTTCCTCCATCCTAGCTCTCTTAACATTTCGATTTGCAGCACCCGCTGGTCCAGCATCCCTCCTGAACCGATTCCGATCCCTATCACGATTCTTCCGTTCAGTTTGTTTCACCTCCTCGCTATCTTAGCCTTCTCTACCAGTGCAGCGAAATCTCGCTCTCTCTGCGGAGCTATGAGCACCCTTACTCATCTCTGAGGCCATCCTCAAAACGAACGCTCGCTCGTATTCAGTGGAAACGATGCCATTAGCATACCGACTCAATCGTAGAAACTCCGTCTCATATTCAGCAATGGTCTTATTTCCCTGAGTCAGATTCAAGAACTCCTTTCTGCGTGCATCCACATAGCTAGCTCCAACATATTTTGCCTTAAAGGTCTGTTTGAACAGCTCCCATGTTACCCTCTCAGCTGGGGTACCCTCTCTCACAGTAATCCACCACTGATTCGCTTCATCCCGCAGCAACGACACCGCCCCTTTCAACTTCTGTTCTATTGAGCAGTCTAGGTCATCCATATCTCTCTGTGGCTTCCAACCGGTACTCAGCCACATTTGGGGCCACTCCAGATACGCCCCTAAAAATCTCAGCTCCGTTGGCCCAAGGCGTTCAGAAATGGACCCCCTATTCATGGGCCCGATGTTAGCTCCGGCCACCCTTTCCAAAACCCTCAACATGGCCTGAGACAGAGCGTCATCCCCTGCGGCCCGGTCATACGACCCATTTTCATTAACCGGTGGTGGACGTACCTCGCCAGCTGGCATGTGTTCAGATGACGCAGATCCAGCTTGAGTGCTACCTCGGCCTCGACCACGGCCTCTTCCTCGAGTAGCCCTTGTACTCATAACGATTTATCTGATTACGAATTTTATGACATTAGTTTACTGGTTCCACTGTTTATTACAGAATGTCTTATGAACAGATAGAGTTTCAGAGTTATTTTCGCGCAATCACAATTTAACTAGGTCCCAGTCTTGTAGCCTTAATACTACCTTATCAATAGCACTATCTCTAAGGCTCAGTACTATCTATTGTATTATTTCAGTCCAGTTCCATATGAATATTTAAAGTAGAAAAAGAACACTTACAGACTTGGTGCCGGGGATTCAGTGTGCCACTTCTTTATCAGTCCATAAAAAACCATGTTTTTGTTTACCGAAAATAAAAAGATTTCATTTGAAAACACTTTTATTTTGAAACTATTGATTTAACCTCGTTCAATAGAAAAACTTCGAACATCTTTGAAAAACTTATAGAATTTTTTTAAAGATCTTGGACTCGATCACAGCCTAGTTGTTGCAACCAGGCTCTGATACCACTAAATGTAACACCCCAAACCTGGCCTAGACGTTATGACCGGATCTGATGCGTCACATCGAAGCGTTCAAACATTCCGTATTACTTAGTTGGAAAACTTAGTTGGTGTTGTAAAAGACACTTTTAAAAGTAGGTTAAGTGAATGGAAGCTGTGCACCAGGTAGGAAACCAAGAAGAAGAGGAGGTGAGTCCGTCGGGCTGCTTAAGTACCAAGCTCCCTTCGGATCCAATCCTAGACATGCACACCGCCATTGCCACACTCTAACATCTCGTATAATTTTGAAAAACCGTTTGGTTAGGTCCATCTTAAGAAAATGATTAAGGTTGAAAACGTTTGCTTAGCGGAAGTCTTACTCGTATTCGTGTTATTTTGAAATCACTTAATGTTTTTGAAAACGCGTCCTAGAGCTAATCTATTTCGTTAGTTATCATAGCTCAGTTTTATCATAATAGAATTAAATAATAAAGAAACAACCCAAACCATAAAAATAATTAGCGGCCTTATTACAAAAAAAACCCAAAACCATAAACGAAAATATGGAAAATCTAGTTCACCAGAAGAAAACGAATTTCAGAAAACGTGTGGCCACTCCGAATCCGCCCAGCTCCAAGTCCACCAACTAGGGCTCACCTGCAAGGATGGAAGAAAAAGGGGTGAGTTTGGGAAAACTCAGTGTATACAGAAACCCATCCAAAGCCCAAATCAGCTCGAGCCCATTGGGCCTAAGCCCCATTCAGATAACAGTACACAGTGGACCGAAGCCCTTTTCAGAATACAGTAGCAAGGCCTTAGCCCCTTTTTACATAACAGTGTGGCCCATAGGCCCAGTTCAGTAACATAGGTAACAATAGTAGTAATGCATGCAAACCCATCTGGGGAGACTACTCAACCCACCAACCGCTACACTGCCCCGTACCAGCCCTACACTCCATGTGGGGAATATCTCAACCCACCCAGCCCTACACTCCACAGTTGCAGCAACGCTGCTCAAATATCAGTAAGTTGAGGCAAAGCCTCCAGTACGTGGATGAACCACTTTCAATACTTCCTCCATCAATACCCCAATCCCATGCAACAGATATTAATAAAGCATATCATGTACAATACAGTATTAATCAATCATGCAGTTTAGCTAATTTAAACCCTAGGGGTATTTCGGTAATTATGCTCTTTAGGGGTAATTTCGTACTTACGCAACTACACAAGTTATTTCAGTAATTTTTAACCGTTTTATGCAATTTGGTTCCACCATCTAACTAACATGCTACTTTGCCCATCTCTTACCCATATTGGTCCGTAAGCCCATTGGGCCCAGTTTTGGCCCATCGAGGCCCTCTTTTTCCGAAGTACCTTAAGACGTCACACAAACTTACTTACCACCATGCGGTGCTAGATCTAACAATTACTCTACGTCTTTGAGAGCATTCGTTTACTCACAAGCGCATGAAATGCCGAATTTCGGCATTTCGGCTTTTGCCGAATTGAACTAAGAAAGGGTGTTCGGTACACACCTGATTCGGACGACTGCTACTGAGATCCCTTTCGATGTCCTACAATTGATTAGCACAGTTCTTATTTACAAACCGTAATCACTAAACCCAAACTTGCTCAACCAAAGTCGACCCATGTTCCTCAAAAGCCTTTGAACCTTTACCTTTTTGCCAAAATCGATAGCTAGCTCCGAATCCGATTGCTCCAATGATTCACGCTTTTGATCCAACGCTTAACAAAACTTTAATCACCGAAAGAAACATCAGTTACAACTCTTAAAGCCTTATGCTCAAATCGATAGCCTCCCTAATTTTTAGGGACTTCGGCTTTTCCTAACATCGTAAAATAAGAACAGATCTGAGATGATAAGTACTTACCCCTTACTCCTACTTGATTTCCATGCAATCCAGTGCAGTTTTATCTTTAGAACAATGGTAAAACCCGAATCCAGGGGTTGAAAAAGTTTCGGCTATAAGCCCCTAAACCAATGGTACTTTCGGCTTTTGGGTGGTGAAGGAGATGACGATATGAGGCTATGACCTTGAAGTAGAATTGCCGTCAGGTATCTAGGATTAAGAAAAGATAATCGTAGATTAATAAAACAAAAGAACATGGAAGGACTGGCTTTGAAGAAAACGGCACAAGCAGTGATCACAGGATTTCGGCTTTTGCGACTTCGGCAAAGGTGCTGATGAATAGCAGGTTTGATGGACGGCTTTGGAGAAGAAAGTAGAGAAAGAAGAACAGGATAGGTCAAAGTTTCGGCTAGAGAGGAAAAGAGAGAAAAAGAAAAACCTTGTGATGTCAGAGCAGAAGAGAACGGCACCACTCAATACCCTAGGTGCCGAAATACTAACCTCATAACCCTCTGCCGATTTTTTCCCTTCAATTCCCAAATTCGGCCAACTCCTAACCTCTCCCTAATCCCTTAAATCTCTCCCCTTATCACTCCTTAATCTAAGCATTTGGACTGATCCAAACTCTCATTTAGCAGAATCCACCTGGACTCCAACACTTACCCCTCCTGCACTTAAAAATAAATGCATCTATTTGCCAACACAGGGAATCGATCCCATGCCTTCCCTAATGCTCCACACGCTACTTTTCTAGGAACCTAGTGGCGTCACCCTTGCCACTTCACCAGAGGCTCTTTTTGTGATGCAATTTACCCATCACCCCACTTAAGGGCCACTTAGCCAGAACCCCTAACCTTTTAAGTCCAAAACTCAAAATTCAACCGGGTTTTGGCCAACACATGGGCCTTCTATAAGCCCATTTACCTACTCAAAATATTAATTTCACATCCAAATACGAAATTTTAAAAACTTTACAAAATATTGAAAACGCGAATAAATCCAAAAATCAGGACATTACAATCAGAGTCTCCACACGTGCATTCGCGTGCTCGTATAGTAACCATTGCCGTTCCTTCGGCTTTTCTGCATTTGCCACTTTACAGTAAAAGGAGTGTGTTTACACACCTGGTTACGAAATGTGTGAATAGCCTCCATGCTCCCAAATCCTACATTCAACCACGATATTCCATTAGCCATTGCCAACAGAGTAAAGGACTTCCCTTAAAACAATCTCAGTTAAATATAATACTTGCCTTGATTGACTAAGAATGATATAGAACTCCTAAACTGCTTAACTTGGGTTGCTCACACGCTTGTCACCGAAACTTGCATTGGTAGTGCAATTCATTAGTATAGGAAAGGAACATTCGGCCCACACCTAGGCATGTAAGCCAACAAATCCCTGACCTAAGCACAGTAACAACAAGTAGTGTTACCTTCAACTGACAGATGAGGGAGAGGTTCCGAATGCTGAAGTTATCCCTTGCACACACCTTCACTCCTTGAGGATCTCTAGAAACCAAAAGAACCGACACAAGATACAAGAGATAAGATTCGGCAATAAGAGGTGAAGGTTCGGCTCAACTTGAATGATAGAGGGAAGGCTCATATATAGAGGGAAGGCTCAAATACATGTTGACAGAGAAGAGAAGAACAAAGAACTCACCGATTGCCAGAAAACAGCAGCACGTCAAAGAATAGCGAAGATAAAAGAGATGAAGTATTCAGCTTACTGAACCAAGAGCACAATATTCGGCAAACAACATCTACCGTATTCAGCCAAAGCTTGAGATGGGAGAAGAGTTTGGTTGGTTCTAAAAGTAAAAGTCAAACAATTCCAAAATAAGAGAAGAAGGAAATCGGTCAAGCGGGGCAGTCACAAAAGATGAGATGTGTGGGAGAAGAAGAAAAAAGCACACTACGAGTACCATCACAATGCAACACATCTTTTGAAACAAACGAAAGAAAACTACAATATGCCAAATACCCGAAAAGAGGGAAAAGGAGAAAGAACTATCAAATGACCCAAAAGTTACCAAAAGCTAACAAAAATGGCAAACAAAACATCTAGATTCAGCAACCCCTAGCCAAGACTAAACTAGCCCTAAAAAAACTCTCATATTCGGCTACTACTAACGCCTCAACACCCCACCTCCTTGATTTCCTCCTATTTTTCCTCTTCACCAATTCAAACTGCTAACTCCCTCACCCACTCCCACGATTCTCTCCCCAATTCGGCTACCCACACTCACCCAACCACTCCACTCTAGAGTTTCGGCCAAACTCTACCATTTACCTTGTGAGAGCAGCAAAATATAATCCCTCCTTGCACAAACTACTATTTGAACCCAGGTCTCCTTGTAGAAATGACCACGCCACTAGCCTCTTTGTCACAAGCTCTTTTGTGACACACTCCACCTAGATTTATTTAAGACTCTCATCTCCAACATACATGGCTTATTGAAGACAAAAACCAAAATTTGTACAAGCCCACACTCGAACTCAAGACTTCTCCCGCACCCCTCAGAACACTCAACCATTGGAATAATCAATACTTATCCAGCACAACTTACAATAATTAAAACCTTATATTTTTAGGGCGTTACAACTCTACCCTCCTTAAAAGAAATTTAGGCCTCGAAATTTACCTGCTTAAAAAAATGAGGGTATTGTTGCCGCATCACATCCTTAGGTTCCCACATACCTCCGAGCTGTGTTACGCCATAGCACATTGACCAATGAAACTGATTTCCTCCTCAAAACTTTCACATCGCGGTCCAAGATTTGGACCGGCTCCTCTTCAAATGTCACGTCAAGTCTAACCTCAACCTCCTCGGTTAAGACAATATGCGTAGGATTAGAGCGATATTCCTTCAACATAGAGACATTAAACACATCATGAATCCGGTCCAACTCTGAAGGCAACTCAAGCTGGTAGGTAACCGGTCCCACATGCTTCAATATACGATAAGGCCCAATAAACCTAGGGCTTTGCTTGCCCTTTCGACCAAACCTCAAAAGCTTTTTCCATGGCGAGACCTTAAGAAACACCAAGTCGCCCATTGAAAATTCAATCTTTTTACGCTTTAAAACCACATAAGACTTCTGTCTGTCCGATGCCGCCTTAAGCCGATCCCGAATCAATCTGACCTTATCTTTGGTATCTAAAATCAACTTAGGTCCCAAAATATGCCGTTCACCCAACTCCGTCCAACAAGGAGTACGACACCTATGACCATATAATGCCTCGTAAGGTGCCATCTGTATGCTGGACTGATAGCTATTATTGTACGCAAATTCTGCCAACAGTAAATAATCTTCCCAACTGCCCCAAAAGTCAATCACATAACCTCTTAACGTATCCTCCAGTAACTGAATCACCCTCTCTGACTGGCCATCTATCTGAGGATGGAACGCAGTACTGAAGTCCAACCTGGTCCCAAGTGCCTCACGCAACTTCTTCCAGAACCGAGACGTAAAACAAGGATCTTGTAAGAGTATGCCCAAAGATCAATCATGAGATGGTTGTAATAACATACTTTATTTATTATGTTTTAATATAAGGCGTTTCCATTATTATTTTAGTTTTTCTTTCTATGTGTATAAATAAACTATTTTATAATAATGTCCTGAGAATAATATGATTGTTCTTAAAAGATTCTTAGTCAAGTATTATTGTTGACTAGGACAACAATAATGCATTGAGACTAACATGTAGTTGATTGATGATCAAGAGTTGTCATTGATATGGAGTGTCAAAATCAATGCATGAATATGTGTGTTAGAGAACAACATATTGGACTAACCCGCTATGAGTATGTTTCCTGGATTATTATGTAATTGTCACAACATTACTCATGAGATCATCATTATCCCAACATTGGGAGTTGTATATTTTGATACAGTCAAATGTACACCGTAACTGGTTGTTCTATAAAGGCTGATGTTAGATATACCACAATTTATGTAGAGCGATATGGTTGATCAATATAGAATAGGTCCCTCCTACATAATGGGAGTAATATCTTAGGCCACTTGATTGAGTGAGATAGAAATGCATGGCCATGCTCAAATAAGTTGATATGAGATGTCATACTTATTTGTATATCATAGTTACCCAAGATATCAAGAAACATGAGATGGACTATGCAAGTGTGACTATTCCATGACTTGTGTTCATTCTAGAGATAAAGGACTTAAGGAATAATCCATGAAAGATAAATCACAAAAGGTTATGTCGAATCATGACTTCTTGTAACTTAGGTAGCAATGATGCATTGCTAGATGCCACTCATTGTATGTAAAATTAGAATCGTTCTAGTATTACTGCTAACATTACAAAAGCCTACAAGGTCACACCATATGGTTGAGATGATCGAAATAAAACATAGTTGGTATTGTTTTTTATTATCACATGAATTAAATTAATTATAGAATTAATTTAATTGGGCAATCAAATATCGAACATATTATATGTACAAGAATGTTGTACACATAATGAGAACATAATTCTATTAATATATGAAGGTGGTTCTTATATAAATTTAAATCAATATAGTTTATCAAAATCTTTGTTATAATTAATGTAATTATAATTTTTAGTTAAAACATCATTATATTTATTTATTTTAAAATATTCAATATAAATATACCAAATTTAAAAGGGAAGTGTTATATATATAGATAATAACCCTAAAAAGAAAACCTAGTTTTTTTTTGAGTGGTCTAGCAGTCGTCAAAACAAAGAAATCTCTAAAATCATTTTGGGGACTTCTTCCGGTCATCGTCAACTAGGTGGACTACGGAGAGCTCGACATCTAAAAAGTTGTGACTTGGTTCGATAGTGGTTCGGAATTCTCGTTGCTGAGGCATAGCCTTCTACTCAGATTGAAGTTTCAGTAATTTTGAAACCATTTTCATTATTTCGATTTTCCCGATTCGTCCCTCACACATGGATCCATGGTTAGATTGCCAAAATTTTATTTTTTCACTGCGCCTTGGGGCACCGGCATTCCAGCAGATCTCTATCAGATATAATAGAAACCGGTACCCCATGCAGTCTTACAATTTTGAATACATACAACTTAGCCAACTTCTGTAATGAATAATCACTACGAACAGGTATAAAATGAGCAGACTTGGTCAACCGATCCACGATTACCCATGTTGAATCTTTCTTAGAAGGCGTTAGGGGTAGCCCACTAACAAAATCCATAGTTACTCTCTCCCACTTCACAACGGTATCTTGACAAGCTGAATCAACCCTGAAGGCAACTGATGCTCCGCCTTAACCTGATGACAAGTTAAGCATTTACTCACGAATTCGGTAACTTCCCGCTTAAGACCCGACCACCAATTCAATTCCCATAGGTCTTGGTACATTTTATTCCCTCCAGGATGCATAGCGTAAGGGCTACTATGTGCCTCCTACAGTATAGCCTGCCTTAAATCAGCATCTCTCGATACACAGACTCTCCCACAAAAACACAGTACCTCATCACTATTTAGCCCAAAATCTGAAGTCTCCCTATCCTCTATCTGTCAAAACCGCGATTTCAGCTACTCATCCTCCAACTGCTTAACTTTAATCTGCTCAAACCAACTTGGTTTAATCTGAAGCTCAGCCAGTAAACTATCATCGTCAAACAAACTAAGACGGGCAAACATCGCCTTCAAGTCAATAACTACTCTACGGCTCAGTGCATCAGCTACCACATTAGCCTTTCCTAGATGGTATTCAATCAAACAGTCGAAATCCTTAAGTAATTCGACCCATCCATGCTACCTAAGGTTTAACTCCTTCTGAGTGAGGAGATACTTGAGGCTTTTTTTATCCATATAAATAATACACTTCTCGCCATTCAGGTAATGCCTCCAAATATTCAGTGCAAAAACCATTGCAGGCAATTCTAAGTCATGAGTTGGGTAGTTCACTTTATGTGTCTTAAGCTAACGAGATGCATACTCCACTACCTTACCCTCTTGCATCAACACGCACCCCAAACCAACATGTGATGCATCACTGTAGATAGTGAATTCCTTCCCAGATTCTGGTTGTATCAAGATAGGGGCCTCAGTCAAAACCTTCTTCTCAAAACTTTCTTACTGCCTATCAGACCAGGTAAACGGTACCCCCCTTTATGCAAAAACTTAGTTAGAGGTACAGCAATCAAGGAAAACCCCTTAACAAATCGTTTTTAATACCCTGCCAGACCTAGAAACTTCGAATCTCAGATACTGACTTAGATTGTTTCTAGTCTAATATCGCTTCTGTAACACCCCTATCCCGTAACCGTCGCCAGAATAGGTAAGGGGCATTACCGGACTTGTAACTCATGTCAGAACAGTAAAAATTTTAAACTTTTTCTTGAAATAAAGATCATTTATTTAAATAAGTACTAAGCACAGCCAGAGATAAAATTTAAACGTATACATTAACCAAAAATATTCTTCCGCCACTAGTCTATTCTATACATGCCATAAGGTAATCCAAAACATAGCAGTACCAAACAGTGGATAGTGGTAGTGTGACGAGTTGCTGACGATCCCCGAGCCTGTAGCTTCGCAATGAGATCTATAAAACAGAGGAAACAGAGTAAACGGAGCAAGCATTACAATGCTTAGTAAGTTTTAAGCAGTGTCAACAGATAACAATCAAATTATAACATAGTTGTTCGTATTTTTATTTCACTCTTCCTTCGGTCATACCATCCCTTTACCGAATATGCACATCTCATCATATACAATAGGCAGATAAACTTTCACATAAAAGTGAGCTCATGTGACATAGATATATCGTATGATTTCACATAACCTCTCACACTGATCCGATGTCACATAATCATAGGAATAGTCTCATAGATTGCTCTCGTATGCATCACATAACTACCTTATGATTTAGTGCAAATCAAGCTCACATATAAACTTGGAGTACATACCTGTTTAACCTTTCGAATTGAATATATTTATAAGCAATTCTTATTACGAAGTCTTACCCGGACATAATCTCCACACGAAGTTATCGGGTCTTACCCGGACAAAATCCCCACACGTAGTCATCGGGTCTTTAGAGCTCGGATATAGTACGAGCACGAAGCTTACGGACATTAATCAGTGATAATATTCTCGCATAAAGCCTGCGGGTTTTAACCCGGATATAGTACTGACACAAATCCCTTCGGGACTTATCACATTTATACACTTTCACATCCATCACGTTGGCCACTCGGCCCTGTCACATATATACACTTTCACATTCATCACATCGGCCATTAGGCCTTATCACGTATATACACTTTCACATTCATCACATCGGCCATTAGGCCTTATCACGTATATACACTTTCACATTCATCACATCGGCCATTAGGCCTTATCACATATATATACACTTTCACATTCATCACATCGGCCATTAGGCCCTATCACATATATATACACTTTCACATTCATCACATCGGCCATTAGGCCTTATCACATATATACACTTTCACATTCATCACATCGGCCATTAGGCCTTATCACATATATACACTTTCACATTCATCACATCGGCCATTAGGCCCTATCACATATATATACACTTTCACATTCATCACATCGGCCATTAGGCCTTATCACATAATCTCAAATTCAGCACAAGCTGTTTTTCCTGAGCAATAGTCACTAAATTATTTATAACTGGAGCTACAAAACTCAAATCACTTTCCGTTAATTTTTCCTGAATATAGACTCGTATATCTTCCATCCATAAAATTTCCATAATTTTAGGTTTGGCCAATCAATACCAGATTTTTCTTAAAGTTTCCCCTGTTTCACTGTTTGACTAATCTAACCACTCTTCACTACGAATCAAATTTCTCATTTTACAGAATTCAAAATGTGTTGTATTTGATTTCATTTGAAACTAGACTCATTAAGGAGTCTAAGCATAAAAATTTTATCTTATAACCATTTTTGTACAATTTATAATGATTTTCTAAAAACAGAACAGAGGATTACAGTGTCATTCTGCGCTGTCTCACACAACTTTAAGTATCTCATTATCGGAAATTCCTTTGCTTACACGGTTTCTTTTATAAGAAACTAGACTCATTAAGCTTTAATTTCATGTCTCATTCAGCCTCTAATTCAACTCCATAAATTTATGGTGATTTTCTAAAGTCACATTACTGCTGCTGTCCTAAGCAGACTATTTCAAATTACCCTTGAATTCCCAAGCTCAAACACTTAAGAACTTACCATTTGAGCTTAGAACATATCATGGCCACATCATATCTTATTAAATCAAATCATCATGTCCTATTATAATTGAATTTACTCAACATTTCATCACTTAAAACTTACCTCGGATGTGGTCGAACAATTTCGGCGGCTATTCGATCACTTTTTCCTTTCCCTTATCCAACTGTGGTCCTCTAAGCTCTTGAGCTAATTCAACCAAATTTAACTTATTAAAGTCTCATTATGCTAGCTTATGGCCGAATATGACAAGGAGTTTGATTGGTCATATGGCCACCTTCTAGCTCAACTACACAATGGTCATATGCATTTTTAATCACATCAAGCAATTTAATACAATTCATTCGAACATCAAAAGAAAACCTCAAGGTACTTAGCCCATATATACTTTAGGCATTAGAGTCACATATATATATGGAATCATGAATCAAACTCAACATTTTAGCTAATATTCCCCCTTGGCCGAATTTTCTAAGCCAAGACAAAAGCATCAATATGCTTGCCTCTAACCGAATACATGCAACACCAATCTTCTTCCTATGGCCGAATATGCATGTCTATGTTTAGGCCGATTATATACTTAATACCACACATAAATGGCATACATTTTACTAACTAATGCATTACATATTATTTAACCATGTATATCACCAATCAATTTCATCACAATTTCACTTAAGCCTAATCTCAATACAATACATCGTGCTCAAATCATTATTCAAGTTCAAATTCGGCCAGCACACATATACATACTAGCAACTATGTATTAACATTGCATTTCATACTATAACCGAATGTATAGCTCATCGAAATATATTTATTCATGTTCCCTTAACACATATTGGTCAACTAGATCATGCATTATTCTTTGGCACATTTGGTCATTAAAGCAATCACCTATTTAACTTTCAAGCATTTTTATACTAACATTTCTCCCAAGGCCGAATTTATATACAACCTTTAGTACTCATTTAAAGTTTATATTTTAAGTAATTAATATACACAATATTAACCAAATATCCATTTACTAAGCATTTTAACAAATTTTCCTTCAACTATCCACACATTCGGTAATCACATAATCAAACACTAAACCTTAACTTCCAAGCCAAAACAACTAGCAAATTCAACACATCCAACATAAATTTCCATGCTAATGACATCAAAACAACTACTAAGAATTTCAAGCTCCTTGGCCGAATTTCAATCTTCCAAAATAACAAAAATTTGAGCCATGAAATAGGTAGAATTCAAACTAACCATTCAATTTATGCATGAATTTCCAAGAGTAGCATTGTACATACCTTGATCTAGCAATCTCCTTAGCTGAAAATTTTAACAACAAAAGGAAATTTCTTCTCCACCCTTTCCTAGCTACGGCAATGGAGGAATAAACCAACTTTGGTTTCTCCTCCCACTAACACATTATTTTTATTACCCATACTCTTTTATTCATCTTTAATTCATCTAATACATTTTTTATTACATATTTCTCACCACTAATAAATATAATAATACTAACCCATGCATATAATGCCCATACTTATAAGCTTGGCCGGCCACTAGCATTAAAAGTGGCAAATTGGCATGCAAACCCACTTATTTGCATCATTCAATAATTAATCACTTAAAATAAGCCACACATATATTCAAAGCTTCTCACATAAGTCCTTTTTATTTAGAAACACATTCAAATTGACAAAAATCAAAGCATTCAAATTTCACACATGCATGATCACATATTTTAGACATAAAATATTATATTCAATTATTTCTGCAACTCGGTTTAGCGGTCCCGAAACCACTTCCCGACTAGGGTCAAATTAGCGGTGTCACAACTCTTCCCCCTTTAGGGATTTTAGTCCCCGAAAATTTCTATCGATGCATAGTTTAGGATAACGTCCTCTTATTGAATTATATTCATATAAACATTAGCTCATCGATGGCAATTGTAATTCATTTTTGATTTCGCATCGATCTATAAAATCATTTTCTTATCTTAAAACAAATACATAAACATTTCTACAAGTATGCACATATATCTCATTTTCTTGATTTCATAAGTAATAATCACTTAATTTAATTCACAATTGCATCTCAAACACATATTAAGCACATATTAATATGTATAATTCACATCATCAACCCACATATCTGTAACCCACATTTTCATTCATGTATAAGCTGTAACCTGATCGAAAGTACACATATACTCAAACATCCCAATAAATATCCTTTATCACTCCATCATATCTCACTATTCAACTTAACCTATTTCCAACAGAAAATCAACTTCCACATACCTGAACATTGAGTTCATTTAGCACATTCAATCACCGTTAACGATACCCGTATACAATCGATTTGGCATCAAGCCTCATATTGTATACCGGATTCATTTAGCACATTCAATCACCGTTAACGATACCCGTATACAATCGATTTGGCATCAAGCCTCATATTGTATACCGGCATGGGATTTATTTTAGCACATAACCCATATATCCAAAATTATCAGCATTCATCACAAACTCTTATAGACTTTCAAATGTCAAACTTAATCGAAATAATTTCTTGAATATGATTAACAAAAAAATAGGGGTCATTTAGCAATAGCACATATGACTTCATATACCAAGCATTCCATAGACTAAATTCATAACACATTTACAACATGAATTCATTTCTTAACAACATATCCACCATCTTTTTACTTTCATCTCATTTTCTCATACCTTCCGTACATACCTGTATCACTTATTCTGATCTTACTTAATTTATCATCTTAAATATACCTGTTGAATCATTCGAAATCATTACGGATACTCATTAAGCACATATAGCTCTTACAATGCCATATCCTAGATATGGTCTTACATATTCTCACATATCGAGCCGATGCCATGTCCCAGACATGGTCTTACACATTATCTCAAATCAATGCCTTCGTCCCAGACGAGGTCTTACATGAATCCCACTTCACACACTTAGTACCCACTGACCGATCTCGCACTCATAGTGCTCGGTTAAAGGAATTCGCACACACACAGTGCCTCTAATCATTCACACACATAGTGCTCTTATTCATTCGTTATTACACACTGAAATGACTTAACCAAGTCTATAAACATCATGTATGTACACTTGTAAACATATCATCTCGTTTAAATTTGAATTCGTATAGTAATGAACACTTAAACTTTGCTCAAATTACCGGCATGAAGCCTACTAGGCACGAAGGCCCGAATACACGTCACCATCATGATTGCTCTTCGGGACCTAGCCCGGATATAACACCAGCACGAATGCTCTTCGGGGTTTAGCACAGATATATCACTAGCACGAATGCTCTTCGGGACTTAGCCCGGATATATCACTAGCACGAATGCTCTTCGGGACTTAGCCCGGATACATCACTAGCACGAATGCTCTTCGAGACTTAGCCCAGATACATCACTAGCACGAATGCTCTTCGAGACTTAGCTCGGATATATCACTAGCACGAATGCTCTTCGAGACTTAGCCCGGATACACACTAGCACGAATGCTCTTCGAGACTTAGCCCGGATACATCACTAGCACGAATGCACTTCGAGACTTAGCCCGGATACATCACTAGCACGAATGCTCTTCGGAACTTAGCCCGGATACATCACTCTCAATTCTCATGTACATATACACATATAGCAATACACATTAGTATATCATTTACATTACTTGAATACAAACACAACATGCTTATTGACCATTCAACTTCCAGTTCCATAGCCACATACAAAAATCACATTTATAGTCATAACACTCCTTCAAAATTGCATCACTTATACCCTTATAATTCAATCCAAATCGAAATTCAAATACGAGTACATGATACGTACCTGCTCAACTTAATAATTTAGGCATATCTAAGTGAAGTTATATCACAAATTCTCATAGTCAGAAGCTTGCTACAGCTCGATCGGGATCAAGATTCATTACAATACAGCAAACACATTTTAATAGCCAAAAATCATCACACTATCATTTTATCACTTTATGGCATGTATAAATAGACTCACGCGTGCTACGTTAGTCCTAGAATCGAATAAACCGTAGCTCTGATACCAATAAAATGTAACACCCCTATCCCGTAACCGTCGCCAGAATAGGTAAGGGGAATTACCGGACTTGTAACTCATGTCAGAACAGTAAAAATTTTAAATTTTTTCTTGAAATAAAGATCATTCATTTAAATAAGTACTAAGCACAGCCAGAGATAAAATTTAAACTTCACTAAGTAAACATTCAAAAGATGCCATTTTCGCATGGCTTATATACATTAACCAAAAATATTCTTCCGCCACTAGTCTATTATATACATGCCATAAGGTAATCCAAAACGTAGCAGTACCAAACAGTGGATAATGGTAGTGTGACGAGTTGCTGACGATCCCCGAGCCTGTAGCTTCGCAATGAGACCTATAAAATAGAGGAAACAGAGTAAACGGAGTAAGCATTACAATGCTTAGTAAGTTTTAAGCAGTGTCAACAGATAACAATCAAATTATAACATAGTTGTTCGTATTTTTATTTCACTCTTCCTTCGGGCATACCATCCCTTTACCGAATATGCACATCTCATCATATACAATAGGCAGATAAACTTTCACATAAAAGTGAGCTCATGTGACATAGATATATCGTATGATTGCACATAACCTCTCACACTGATCTGATGTCACATAATCATAGGAATAGTCTCATAGATTGCTCTCGTATGCATCACATAACTACCTTATGATTTAGTGCAAATCAAGCTCACATATAAACTTGGAGTACATACCTGTTTAACCTTTCGCATTGAATATATTTATAAGCAATTCTTATTACGAAGTCTTACCCGGACATAATCTCCACACGAAGTTATCGGGTCTTACCCGGACAAAATCCCCACACGTAGTCATCGGGTCTTTAGAGCTCGGATATAGTACGAGCACAAAGCTTACGGACATTAATCAGTGATAATATTCTCGCATAAAGCCTGCGGGGTTTTAACCCGGATATAGTACTGACACAAATGCCCTTCGGGACTTATCACATTTATACACTTTCACATCCATCACGTTGGCCACTCGGCCCTGTCACATATATACACTTTCACATTCATCACATCGGCCATTAGGCCTTATCACATATATACACTTTCACATTCATCACATCGGCCATTAGGCCTTATCACGTATATACACTTTCACATTCATCACATCGGCCATTAGGCCTTATCACATATATATACACTTTCACATTCATCACATCGGCCATTAGGCCCTATCACATATATATACACTTTCACATTCATCACATCGGCCATTAGGCCCTATCACATATATATACACTTTCACATTCATCACATCGGCCATTAGGCCTTATCACATATATACACTTTCACATTCATCACATCGGCCATTAGGCCTTACTATCATTTCATATTCGAATACTCATAAACTTACAATATCACGATTTAAAATTCAAGTATGGGTTTAATCAATAGCTTATGAGCAACTAAAACAAGTTTATGAAGGTTCACAACATAATCTCAAATTCAGCACAAGTTGTTTTTCCTGAGCAATAGTCACTAAATTATTTATAACTGGAGCTACAAAACTCCAAATCACTTTCCGTTAATTTTTCCTGAATATAGACTCGTATATCTTCCATCCATAAAATTTCCAGAATTTTAGGTTGTAACACCCCGTACCCGAGACCGTTGCCGGAGTCGGACACGAGGGGTTCACAGACTAAATTCGCTTACTATCGCAGTCCATTTTAAAATTTTCCAGGCAGTTGGCTAACTGCGACACTGTCACCTTAAAAATCATATCTTGAGTTTCACAACTCGAAAATCAGTTTCGTAATTTTTTCCCTGAAACTAGACTCATATGCCCATCTACATATTTTTTTCTAGAATTTTTGGTCGGGCCAATTAGTACAGTTTATTAGTCAAAATCTCCCATGTTACAGGGATCGACTACACTGACCTTTTCGTATTACGACTTGGATATCTCCCTGTACAGAGCTTCAATACTGATGCCGTTTGTTTCTATAGAAACTAGACTCAGAGAGGAATCTATACATATATGGCATGACTCCTAATTATCTCTGGTTAATTTATAATGAATTTCCAAAGTCGGAACAGGGAATCCAGAAACTGTTCTGGCCCTGTCTCACGAGAACCTGAATATCTCTTAACATACTGTCCATATGATCGTTTTGTTACTTTCCTATGAAAATAGATTCATCAAGGTTCGTTTACATAATTTATTCATTATTTAATTCCAATCCTACTATTTTTAGTGATTTTCCAAATCTACATCACTGCTGCTGCCAGCATCTGCCTTTAAGGTAGACTTTACCTATTTCATAGTTTCCATGATTCAACTAGCCCTTTTAGCATGAATAGCACAAATTATGATAGTGATTAACCATTCCATACCAAATGATTATAACATTATGCTCAAACATATATAAGCCATTTTCGCATGGCTATATACATTAACCAAAATATTCTTCCGCCACTAGTCTATTTTATACATGCCATAAGATAATCCAAAACATAGCAGTACCAAACAGTGGATAGTGATAGTGTGACTAGTTGCTGACGATCCCCGAGCCTGTAGCTTCGCAATGAGATCTATAAAACAGAGGAAACAGAGTAAACGGAGTAAGCATTACAATGCTTAGTAAGTTTTAAGCAGTGTCAACAGATAACAATCAAATTATAACATAGTTGTTCGTATTTTTATTTCACTCTTCCTTCGGGCATACCATCCCTTTACCGAATATGCACATCTCATAATATACAATAGGCAGATAAACTTTCACATAAAAGTGAGCTCATGTGACATAGATATATCGTATGATTTCACATAACCTCTCACTCTGATCCGATGTCACATAATCATAGGAATAGTCTCATAGATTGCTCTCGTATGCGTCACATAACTACCTTATGATTTAGTGCAAATCAAGCTCACATATAAACTTGGAGTACATACCTGTTTAACCTTTCGCATTGAATATATTTATAAGCAATTCTTATTACGAAGTCTTACCCGGACATAATCTCCACACGAAGTTATCGGGTCTTACCCGGACAAAATCCCCACACGTAGTCATCGGGTCTTTAGAGCTCGGATATAGTACGAGCACGAAGCTTACGGACATTAATCAGTGATAATATTCTCGCATAAAGCCTGCGGGGTTTTAACCCGGATATAGTACTGACACAAATGCCCTTCGGGACTTATCACATTCATCACATCGGCCATTAGGCCCTATCACATATATACACACTTTCACATTCATCACATCGGCCATTAGGCCCTATCACATATATATACACTTTCACATTCATCACATCGGCCATTAGGCCTTATCACATATATACACTTTCACATTCTCAAAGTAAGCTATTTTAGCTTAGTTATAAGCAATTTAAACAATTTAAAAGACATTAAAAACTCAATTTGAGTAACCAAGTCCTGCTACTAAAATCACATATTCAACCAAACTTGACTACCAATATATATCAATCAGTCAAGTTTAATACCTAACATGTTCGAATATACATAAACTCTAAAAATAATAATAATAATTACTTAACACTTCCCATCTTACCATTTAATACCTAGTCGAATGTTCACTCATATATAAAATAAATAATCAAACATTATTATATATATATCATATCATTTTATTATTATTATCATTATTTATTTTATTTTATACTTTTCAACTCGTCCATCTCTCATTTTTCCAAATCTATCATACATATTATATTTATAACTACCCACCATATAATTTCAAGTTCAATAATATCAACCACAAAGGTTTGATTACGTACCTTCATTATTACGAACATAAATATTACACTACTACTCTTGCATTTGATAATTAGATCGTCCGATCATTTTCCTTCACCCGTTGTATTCGCACACTTAGTGCTATTGTTTAACTAGAAAGGCCATGAAATCGCACACTTAGTGCTTAATATTTTCCTTCGCACACTTAGTGCTCGATAATCAAACTCGCATGCTTAGTGAAATTTTCATATTTATTATTTCTATTTGCATTCGACAACACCAAGATTTTATATATTTCAACGCGACTCACACAAATATATAAATTATATTTATTTAAACCAACAATAAATATTTGCTTAACGACTTACCTCGGATTTCGACGGACAGTCGAATTCGACTACTCAACGATTTTTTTTTTATTTTCCCCGATCCACGTCCGATCTTTTTGGTTCTTGATCTAAAAATTTCGAAATTAATCTCATTCAAATAGAATTTCCTTCATTTAGGTACAAATACACATAATTGAGCAATTTACCAATTTACCCCTAATATTATGCACTTTTACAATTTAATCCAATTTTCTCAAAACACAAAATATGAAGAATTTGTATATACAATGCTAGGGCCGAATGTTCACTAAGCTTATATAAATCCTCCCATTTCACTAATTTCACAATCTAGTCCTTCAATTTAGTACTTTTTTTCAATTTAACCCTAAATGCTCAAAATTACCAAAAATCCCAATACCCAAATGTTAATCTAACACATTTATTTTATTTTCTCACATCAAACGTAAATTTTATCAAACTATTAACAATGACACTTCATGACTATATCATCAATTTCAAAATTTCAAGCATGGGCTTTATAGTATTCAAAGCAACTATCTCAAAAGTGTAAAAATTAACAAAAACCAAACTCAAATCACTTACCTAATTGAACATGCAAGGACCGAAAATATCAAAGCTGAAACTTTCCTTTCTTTCTCTTAGTTTCGGCCGAGTAAAAATAAAAGAAAGATGAACACTTTCATCTTTTATTAAATATAATATATTAACATATATTAAAGTATACCATAATGCCATAAAATATAACAAACAATTCAAGTCATTAATCCATGCATATTGGTCGGCCACCAATTCCTATTTATGGCCAAATTGCAACCTTAATATTCCATAATATAAAAACAATCATAATTTGGCCCTTATACATTAACCCTTAAATTTTCCATTTTACGCGATTAAACCATTTTTTCATCAATCGACCTCCAAACACTAAAATTTTTAAACGAAACTTTCACAAAAGCAACTTCACACATTTTAAACATAGAAAATGATATTTAAATATTATTCTAACTCGGATTCGTGGTCCCGAAACCACCGTTCCAATTAAGGTCCAAATTGGGCTGTTACTTTATTTATTTTTATTTAATACATTTTAATATTCCATCTACCTTTTTGTCCTTTATAATAATACATAATTTCATATATGCCAAACCACCAATCTCCACTATCATAAAGTAATGGTTTAATTGATAAATAGGGACTTCTACTTTAGTAAAACATGGAAAATAAACACTTAAACAATTAGAATGTAACTTTTTGCATTTTACGCGATTTAGTCCTTTTTGCTTAATTAACTATCGAAACGATAAGATTTTTCAACGAAACTTTAATACCATCTTTTTGCCACTTTGTAAATATTTATAAAAATATTTACGACTCGATTTATAGAAATGAGGTCCTGATACCTCATTTCCTAAACCCACTTGACCTTAGGGTCATACCACTTGAACTTAATAAATCATTTATAAAACAAATATCACAATATCAAAATATTTTTAAAAATCACAATTAACTCGTAAATATTAAATATAATATTTACAAACCTACTCGTCGGATTTGGTGACCCCGAAACCACTGTTCCAGTTAATCCTAAAAACGGGCTGTTACATAGGTTTGGCCAATCAATACCAGATTTTTCTTAAAGTTTCCCCTGTTTCACTGTTTGACTAATCTGACCACTCTTCACTACGAATCAAATTTCTCATTTTAAAGAATTCAAAATGTGTTGTATTTGATTTTATTTGAAACTAGACTCATTAAGGAGTCTCAGCATAAAAATTTTATATTATAACCATTTTTGTACAATTTATAATGATTTTCTAAAAACAGAACAGAGGATTACAGTGTCATTCTGCATTGTCTCACACAACTTTAAGTATCTCATTATCGGAAATTCCTTTGCTTACACGATTTCTTTTATAAGAAACTAGACTCATTAAGCTTTAATTTCATGTCTCATTCAGCCTCTAATTCAACTCCATAAATTTATGGTGATTTTCTAAAGTCACGTTACTGCTGCTGTCCTAAGCAGACTATTTCAAATTACCCTTGAATTCCCAAGCTCAAACACTTAAGAACTTACCATTTGAGCTTAGAACATATCATGGCCACATCATATCTTATTAAATCAACTCATCATGTCCTATTATAATTGAATTTACTCAACATTTCATCACTTAAAACTTACCTCGGATGTGGTCGAACAATTTCGGCGGCTATTCGATCACTTTTTCCTTTCCCTTATCCAACTGTGGTCCTCTAAGCTCTTGAGCTAATTCAAACAAATTTAACTTATTAAAGTCTCATTATGCTAGCTTATGGCCGAATATGACAAGGAGTTTGATTGGTCATATGGCCACCTTCTAGCTCAACTACACAATGGTCATATGCATTTTTAATCACATCAAGCAATTTAATACAATTCATTCGAACATCAAAAGAAAACCTCAAGGTACTTAGCCCATATATACTTTAGGCATTAGAGTCACATATATATATGGAATCATGAATCAAACTCAACATTTTAGCTAATATTCTCCCTTGGCCGAATTTTCTAAGCCAAGACAAAAGCATCAATATGCTTGCCTCTAACCGAATACATGCAACACCAATCTTCTTCCTATGGCCGAATATGCATGTCTATGTTTAGGCCGATTATATACTTAATACCACACATAAATGGGATACATTTTACTAACTAATGCATTACATATTATTTAACCATGTATATCACCAATCAATTTCATCACAATTTCACTTAAGCCTAATCTCAATACAATACATCGTGCTCAAATCATTATTCAAGTTCAAATTCGGCCAGCACACATATACATACTAGCAACTATGTATTAACATTGCATTTCATACTATAACCGAATGTATAGCTCATCGAAATATATTTATTCATGTTCCCTTAACACATATTGGTCAACTAGATCATGCATTATTCTTTGGCACATTTGGTCATTAAAGCAATCACCTATTTAACTTTCAAGCATTTTTATACTAACATTTCTCCCAAGGCCGAATTTATATACAACCTTTAGTACTCATTTAAAGTTTATATTTTAAGTAATTAATATACACAATATTAACCAAATATCCATTTACTAAGCATTTTAACAAAATTTCCTTCAACTATCCACACATTCGGCAATCACATAATCAAACACTAAACCTTAACTTCCAAGCCAAAACAACTAGCAAATTCAACACATCCAACATAAATTTCCATGCTAATGACATCAAAACAACTACTAAGAATTTCAAGCTCCTTGGCCGAATTTCAATCTTCCAAAATAACAAAAATTTGAGCCATGAAATAGGTAGAATTCAAACTAACCATTCAATTTATGCATGAATTTCCAAGAGTAGCATTGTACATACCTTGATCTAGCAATCTCCTTAGCTGAAAATTTTAACAACAAAAGGAAATTTCTTCTCCACCCTTTCCTAGCTACGACAATGGAGGAATAAACCAACTTTGGTTTCTCCTCCCACTAACACATTATTTTTATTACCCATACTCTTTTATTCATCTTTAATTCATCTAATACATTTTTTTATTACATATTTCTCACCACTAATAAATATAATAATATTAACCCATGCATATAATGCCCATACTTATAAGCTTGGCCGGCCACTAGCATTAAAAGTGGCAAATTGGCATGCAAACCCACTTATTTGCATCATTCAATAATTAATCACTTAAAATAAGCCACACATATATTCAAAGCTTCTCACATAAGTCCTTTTTATTTAGAAAGACATTCAAATTGACAAAAATCAAAGCATTCAAATTTCACACATGCATGATCACATATTTTAGACATAAAATATTATATTCAATTATTTCTGCAACTCGGTTTAGCGGTCCCGAAACCACTTCCCGACTAGGGTCAAATTAGGGGTGTCACAGCTTCATTTTCCATGGATCAACCCTAATCCCCTCAGTCGACACCACATGACCTATAAAATTTACCTCATGTATCCAGAATTCACACTTGCTGAATTTAGCATACAATTGTTTTTCCCTCAAAATCTACAGAACAACCTGAAGATGTGCATCATGATCCTCCTCAGTCTTTGAATACACCAGAATGTCATCTATAAACACCACTACAAACCGATCCAGATAGGACTGGAACACTCAGTTTATGAAATCCATAAAAGCTGCAAGTGCATTCGTCAGTCGAAACGGCATCACTAGGAACTCATAATGCCCATAGCAAGTCCTAAATGCTGTCTTGAAAACATCACTCTCCTTAACCCTCATTTGGTGGTACCCAGATCAGAGATCAATCTTGAAGAAAATTGAAGCTCCTCAAAACTGATCAAAAAGATTGTCAATCCTCGGCAGAGAATACTTATTCTTAATAGTCAATTTATTCAATTACCGATAGTCGATGTACATGTGCATAGTTCCATCCTTCTTCTTCACGAACAACACCAGTGTCCCCCACGGAAACCCACTTGGGTGATGAACCATCGATCCAGTAACTCTTGAATTGAGCTTTGAGCTCCACAAGTTTCTTTGGTGCCATTCTATATGGGGCAATTGACACCGGAGCTGTACCAGGCAATAACTCTATCCCAAACTCCACTTCACGGTTACGAGGTAACCCTGGTAACTCCTCGGGAAAAACATCCAAAAAGTCCTTAACCATTCTGATATCTTTAACAGACAAAACTTTGTTACCAGTAGCACTAACATAGGCTAAATACTTCTCGCAACCCTTACGGACCAACTTCTCAGCTCTAAGCTCAGAAATCACATTTGAGTGATAATCACGTAGCTCCCCAATCACGACCACCTTATCACCTTCTATAGTTTTCAGAACCACCCACTTAGAAGCGTAATCCAAATTTGCCTGATGCTTAACCAGCCAGTCCATACCTAGTATCAAGTCAAATTCCCCAAAAGGAAGTTCCATCAAGTCAGCTAAAAAGATTTTTCCTTGAACCTCCAAGGGTACATCTTTAAACAATTTGTTCACTCACACTGACTTCCCTAATGAACTTAACACAGTAACCTCACTTATAGGTGTTTTCACATACCACACTCAAAGTCTCAGACACAGTGCATGCTAAATAATAGTGCGTAGAACCAACACCAATCAATGCAGTGTAAAGTACACAGTGGATACAGAACGTACCCATAATGACATTTGGGGGGTCCCCATCCTCCCGACGTGAAGCAGCATAAGCCAATGCCGGCTGCCTCGCGTCAGTATGACTCGTACCCCTCTCAGTGCTCGTCAGTATGACTCATACCATTTCCACCTCTAGGAAGACCCCAGTCTCTCGATGCCTATTGGATACCTCTCTGCGACTGAATAGTACCCATACCAGTAGCTTGCATCTGAACAGGCCTCCATGGACAATCCCTAATACGGTGCTCCATAGATCTGCACCTGAAGCATCCCCTCTCTGAAACTAACACTTGCCCTAATGGCATTTCCCACAAACTGTACAGGGCTGTATCCCAAATGCAGCCACAGGGGACCCAACTTTGACTTATCCATCAACCCTGGCCTTCTTTCTAGATCTCATTGATGAACCTGAGGGCTCCCAAACCCTCTTATTTCTTCCCTTATCCTTCTCACAAATCTAACGCTTAGTGCACTTTACATCTTCAGCGATCTTTGCCTTCTCAACTAATACTGCAAAATCCCACTCCCTTTGTGGAGCTATCCAAACTCCCAGACTATCCTTAAAGCTGTCCTCAAAACAAAAACAGTGCTCGTACTCAATGGCCACCATGCCACGCACGTAGTGGCTCAATCGCAGAAATTCTGCCCCATACTCAGCTACGGTCTTATCCCCCTGGGTCAGATTTAGGAACTCCCTTCTGTGGGCATCTACATAGCTAGCGCCCACGTATTTTCCTAGAAAGGCATTCTTGAAAAACTCCCAAGTTATTGATTCAGACTGAATACCCTCCTTCACAGTAACCAACCACTGATAGGCTTTATCTCTCAACAATAACACTACACCTTTTACTTTCTGCTCTGGGATGTAGTCGAGATCATCTAAGATCCTCTCCATAGCCTCTATCCAATATTCTGCCACATTAGGAGCAACTCCAGTGACACCCCTAAAGATCTCAACCCCATTAGACTTGAGTCATTCCGTCACTGACCCACGGCCTGCCGTACCAGTATTGGGCCCAGCAACCCTCTCTAGAATACATAGCATGCTTAGGACAGTGCATCGTCTCTAGTTGCACGATCATGTGACCCAGCCTCTGTCACTGGTGAAGCTGGTACCTCTCTTGACTCAATGTTGGGCATATGCCTGATGCTGAAGACCCGACTCAAGCACCTCCACGGCCTCCGCCGCGGGCTCTAGTGCCTCTTCCACGAGTACCTCAAGTGCTCATAGTTGATTCACAAATTATCTGTATTAACAGTTTTATGCATCAAATTTATAGTTCCAGTGTTTATTAGCAAATATTTTCTGAAATATAGCACCAACAATTCAGAGTTGTTTGTTTTCACAGATCACAGTCTTACTACAATTTTGGGTACCCTAATAGAGGTTTCAGTACAATCTACTATCTACGATAATCTCATATCAGTTAAAACAAACAGTAGTTTTAGGGAAATTATAGAATCGACGCCGGAGAACTCAATAGACCACTCCTTTCAAAACAACACCACAAAATATTTTCCACTATGTGAAACAATTCTTTTGAAATTCGTGTTTTTAAGAAAATCCAAATCCACAGCGAGTTTTTGTAATCTGGCTTTGATACCACTAAATGTAACACCTCATACCTGGCCTAGATGTTATGGTCGAATCTATGATGTCAAATTGAAGTGGGCTTTGTAAAGCATAGTTCATTTGAAAAGTGTTTCATTTGTTTAAGCCTCGTTGAGATTCTTATGAAAAACTAAATTATTTTATTCACTGCTATATTTACTGGTTTAATATAGTAAAGTATGTGTCTTACTAATTCATTATTACATTTTAGAATATTGATCATCGCGGAAGCTTTTTAAAACAAGTTACTGAAGATGATTGTAAAAATCATCTTTATTTTGAAAACAAAATCGATCACTACTGCTATCAACTTAAAACCATTTTGAATAAATCCCCAATTAAAGATAAAACTGAAAACGACCGATTTACATAAAATTTAACCCAAATAAAACTACCATTAGTAAAAAGTGCAATACGTAACATAACAGTGGTGTGGCCCTTCTTGAGTCCCTCGCAACATCGATCCAGCTAAGGATTACCTGTGCATATAAATAGTAGAGTGAGTTTATGTAAACTCAGTGTGTAACACAATCTGGGCTTAAGCCCATATCAATAAAAGCATCAGTGTGGGCCTTGGCCCATTTCAGTACAGTATCAATCATGCATATATAGAACCTATCCAACCATCATCTACACTCCACTCCGTCCAGCCCTACACTTCATGTGGGGATAAAATCAACCCACCCATCCCTACACTCCAAAATACGTACCATTTATGGCACTATCAGAATTTGCAGCAAAGCTACCAGTAATAGGCATATAGCCTGTCAGTACACTTCCTCCAATATCATAAATCCCACCCCATGCAATGCAACATAATAAAGATGTACATACAATAACCATGGCATGCTCATACAGTAATTTGTTAAATAGGGGTATTCTGGTCATTTACCTCCTAGGGGTAAAATGGTCATTTCGAAAATTAAGGTTCAGATACACTTACTGACCCAACAGTAGGCTCATAGTCGTCTCGCGTGACCCAGGTAACCTAGATGGTCAAAACGGTGTAAATAGGCCTAAAGCCCACATTTAGCCCTAAATGGGCCACACACTTATATGGCCAATTTAGCCCCAAGTTCAGTCACGGCTATGCCAACATCATAGCCCAATTCATGATTTGTCACATACCACATTTATATCTTTCTGAGGCCACAAGCCCATTGGGCCAACCCGGCCCACTTTGGCCCAATGTTGCCCGTTACAGCCACATCCCATGAGTTCGCTTATGGTGGCCTCCAGTCCCACATCAGAGTATCCACACGTGCATTTGCGTGCTCGTATAGTAATCATTGTCGTTCCTTCGGCTTTTTGGCATTTTCCACTTTATAGTAAAAGGAGTGTGTTTACACACCTGGTTACGAAATGTGTGAACAGCATCCACGCCCCCAAATCCTACATTCAACCATGATATTTCATTAGCTATTGCCACAGAGTAAATGACTTCCCTTAAAATAATCTCAGTTAAATATAATATTTGCCTTGATTGACTAAGAACGATCTAGAACTCCTAAACCGCTTAAATAAGGTTGCTCACACGCTTGTCACCGAAACCTGTATTGGTAGTGCAGTTCATTAGTAAGGGAAAGGAACATTCGGCCCACACCTAGGCATGTAAGCCAACAAATCCCTGACCCAAGCACAATAACAACAAGTAGCATTACCTTCAACTAACAGATTAGGGAGAGGTTCTAAATGCTGAAGTTATCCCTTGCACACACCTTCACTCCTTGAAGATCTCTAGAAACCAAAAGAATTGACACAAGAGACAAGAGATAAGATTCAACAATAAGAGGTGAAGGTTCAGCTCAACTGGAATGATTGAGGGAAGGCTCAAATACATGTTGACAGAGAAGAGAAGAATAAAGAATTCACCGGCTGCCAGAAAACAGCAGCACGTCAAAGAATAGCGAAGATAAAAGAGATGAAGTATTTGGCTTACTAAACCAAGAGCATAATATTCGGCAAACACCCTTACAGTATTCGGCCAAAGCTTGAGATGGGAGAAGAGTTCTGTTGGTTCCAAAAGTAGAAGTCAAACAATTCCAAAACAAGAGAAGAAGGAAATTGGTCAAGTAGGGCTGTCACAAAAGACGAGATGTGAGGGAGAAGAAGAAAAAGCACACTACGAGTACCGAGAAATACTATCACAACGTAACACACCTTTTGAAACAAACGAAAGAAAACTACAATATGCCAAAAACCCAAAAAGAGGGAAAATGAGAAAGAACTATCAAATGACCCAAAAGTTACCAAAAGCTATAAAAAATGGCAAACAAAACACCTAGATTCAGCAACCCTAACCAAGACTAAACTAGCCCCAAGAGAACTCCCACATTCGGCCACTACTAAAGCCTCAACACCCCACCTCCTCGATTTCCTCCTATTTTTCCTCTTCACTAATTCAAACTGCTAACTCCCTCACCCACTCCCACGATTCTCTCCCCCAATTCGGCTACCCTCACTCACCCAACCACTCCGCTCTCAGAGTTTTGGCCAAACTCTACCACTTACCTTGTGAGAGTAGTAAAATAATAGTCCCCCCTTGCGCAGACCAGTATTCGAACCCAGGTCTCCTTGCAGAAATGACCACACCACTTGCCTCCTTATCACAAGATTTTTTGTGACACACTCCGCCTATATTTATTTAAGACTCTCACCTCTAGCATACAGGGCTTATTCAAGACAAAAACCAAAATTTGTACAAGCTCACGCTCAAACTCAAGACTTCTCCCGCACCCTCAGAACATTCAACCATTGGAATAACCACTACTTAAGTAGCGCAGCACACAATAATTAAAACCTTATATTTTTAGGGCATTACACGAGGGCTCCGACATCCTTTGATCCCTGAGCTAGCTTGGCGACTCTATAAGAAAATAGGAAAGAGCAGGAGTAAGCGTAAAGCTTAGTAAGTTGTATACAAATAACTAACAACATCAACCGTGCATATTTAAACACATAGCATATTATAAACCAACACAACATTCTTGATTTAACAAGAGTAGATTTCACTACATACATATACATCACAAGTACAAGCCAAAGTGTAATGCCCCAAATTTTAAGTGATTAAATTTGTATGTTATGTTGCATATTGGCTTGCTTGCTTTAATGGTTAAGTGTCTTGAAAAGTGTGGGAAGTCCTGAGTTCAAGCCTGGGCTTTAGCAAAAAAATTGTTTTAATTGAATAAAACCCTTGCTTCCTAATAGTGGGTTCTGAAATAGTTATGGGGAAATCAAGTCACAAAAAGGTTGTTCATTCAGGGGGTAGTGGCGTGTTACTACTATTAGGAGGTCTTGAGTTCGAGCCCTGTTGTGTGCAAGGGGTGTTTATTTTGCAGCTTTACCATGTGGGAAGTTGAGGTTGATCGAAACTCTGCTAGTTGAGGAGAGTTTGAATGGGCGGTTGAGGTGATAATGGAGAGGGATTTTAGGAGGATTTTGTGTAATTTGAAAGTGGGGATGGTTGTGCTAAATTGAACTCTAGCTCAAGAGAGTTTCGGCTGAGATAGGAAAGGTTAGAAGAGTCAAGTGTGGGAGTTTGTAACACCCAAAAAATTTAGGTATTTATTTTTGTATGTTTGTTGCATAAATGTATACTTGCTTCAGTGGTTGAGTGTCATGAGGAGTGTTGGAGAGGTTCTGAGTTCAAGCTTTGGCTTGAACTAAAATTTGATTTTGGCTTGAATAAACCCTGTTACATGTTAGAGAGTTTGAAGGGAGTGAGGAAGGTGTGCCATTTGGGGACTCTGCCTCTGTGTATTTTTAGCTTTGTGTTATTGACTGAGGGTGGGTTTCAGTTCTATTGTGACGGCCCTAATGTGACCCTAGTCCGAAAGTGGTTTCGAGACCACAAAACTGAGTCATAAAAATAATTAACCGTCATATTTGATGCTTATTATATGTATATATGCATGTGTGAAAATTTCATGTTTGAATTTTGTTAATTGTAAGTGAATTTTATTAAATAGGACTTGTGTGAGAAAATTTAGAAATGTGCTAGGCAAATGTTAAAGTGGCCTATTGATGCATGTTAGAAAATGCTTGTCCTTGCATGTCAAATTACCCAAAACTTTAGGTAGTGGCCGGCCATGCAATGGGTTAAACATATTATAAACATTTTGTGTTAATGTGTTATGTTAAAAATAATAAAATAAAAGGTTGGTAATAAAGTAATGAAAAGGGAGGGCTGATGAAAACAAAGTTGTTTCATCCATCTCCTCCATTGCCGTGAATTGAAGGAAGAAAGAAGAGGAGGTTCGGTCACTTGGAACTTAAGGGAGGTTAGTCATTTGTGTTAGATTTTCTTTAAACTTTAAGCTTGTTTCTAGTTAATTAGCTAGTTTCTTACATAACCCATGTCAAAATTATGAAATCTTGGTGATGGTTTGAGCATTCGGTTTTAGTTATTAAAGGATGAGATTGGGTTATGGTTTTTATGTTTTATGAAGAATTGTTGAAGAGAAGGGTTTTAGTTAGTCAAATGATAAATTCTAATGTTCATGAGTACAATGGCCAAACATAGATTTGTCTAATGAATTGAACAAATGTCGTGTGAGTGATTGAAATGAATGAGTTGGAGGTTGGATCATATTAAGATTCGGCTTTGCACATAATATTAAGAGTTTGATATTTTATGATTTTTGGAAGGTAAATAAGGTTATGCTCAAGTTAAATACAAGATTATGGCTGATTTGTGTTTAGTGAGTTTCGGCCAAGGACTTTACGTGCACTCGGTTCAAGTAGAGTAAACGTGAGGGTAGAAAATGGTTGTTAATTGAGATAGTTTAAGGTATTTGTAAGTAGTTTGAATAAATGAACAATAATAATAAATCATCTAGTGAATTGGTGTAATTGCCGAATTTGAACTAGAAAGTTATTGAGTAATGTTTGTATGTTAAGTGATAGAATAGAGCGAATGCTTGGAATGTGATATGTATGAATTATAAGTTGGATTAAAGGCTGTTATATTGCTTATCATTTTCGGGAATGTGCTATGTCAAAGAAATTAGGGTTGATGTTTAAGTAAGGTAAGTATAGGTATATTCGGCTTGTAGTTTTATAAATGTGATATGAGTATTTTGTGTTGTAAATGAGTAGTAAGTATGTTAAGAATGGTTCTTAAATGTATATGGATGCCGTATGATTGTGTTTGATTGAGAAGTAAATTTTTGATTTAGCTCAAGAGCTTAGGATCAAAGTTGGATAAGGGAAAGGAAAAAGTGGTCGAATAGCCGTTGAAATCGTTTGACAACATCCGAGGTAAGTTTTCGAGTAATGAAACTTAGTTTATGATTTGATTAAGTCATGACATATAAGCATAACAAATAAACGGTGATATAATGATTCACTTGAATTGTATATTGAGGTGATTAGTTTATACCTATGACGGGTAGCCGAATGTGTATAGAGATTATGTTATAAAGCAAATCAAATCATGCTCTTTGTATGTGGCTATTGAGCCGAAAATGATAATGGTTGATAAGTGTCTTGTGTTTGAATTCTAGTTATGAAAATGAAATATAGATGTGTCATGATTCATTGATATATGTGCTTGATTATTCGATGATATCAGGGCTAAGTCCCGAAGGCATTTATGCTAGTGACTATATCCGGGCGAAGTCCCGAAGGCATTTGTGCGAGTAGTTGCTATACCCGGGCTAAGTCCCGAAGGCATTTGTGCTAGTGACTACATCCGGCTAAGACCCGAAGGCATTTGTGCGAGTTGCTATTCCGGCTAAATCCCGAAGGTACTTGGGTTTGGAAGTGAGCATCTTGCTGTAATAATTTCAATTAATACGTTCATAAAATACAAACGATAAGGTATGTTTCGTATATGCATCGGAAAGGTTGATTCCTTTCAATAGTACTCGCTCAATTGATTAACGAGTTTCTGGCCTCTAGTTAGGTTTGATACCCTGTGTATGAATATATTGGTTGAAGCGTGAAGAATTATGATTTTGAGAATGTGCATATATGAAATTATTCATTTAGTCATATGAACGCTATACTTTAGTCGTAAATAATTTCGTTACTCAAAACTTACTAAGCATTAAATGCTTATTCCGTTTCTTTAATTCTCTGTTTTATAGATTTTTGTTCATCAGCTATCGGACTCGGGATTGTCGAAGTCGAAGTCATCCACACTATCTAAGCCCTTTTGGTACTCTTTTGTTAAACGTCGATAATGGCATGTATAGGACTAACCTTTGTTGTTAATCAAGTACCTTTGGTAATGTGTATATATTCGGATAGCCATGCGAAAATGGCTTAAATATTTTGAGCATATTATTAAAATCATTTTATATATATATGGTTATTGAGAGGTGTGGAAATGCTTGGCAATGATTAGCCATTGCAATGGTTAATCACGATCATATTTGGTGCTATGTATGTCCAATGGCTAGTTGAATCATGGAAACTATGAAATAGATGAAATTTACCTTAAAATAGATGCTGACAGCAGCAGTGATGTGAGTTTGAAAATTTACTAAAAATAGTAGGAATGTAATTAAATAATGAATAAATTATTTAATCGAACCTTGATGAGTCCATTTTCATATGGAAGAAGCGAAACGACCATATGAGCCGTATTTTATGAGATGTTTAAGTTTTCGTGAAAAGGGCCAGAACGGTTACTGGATCCCCTGTTCTGACTTTGGAAATTTACCATAAATTAACTAGAAATAATTAGAAGTCATTCTTTATATGTACAGATTCTTTTTGAGTCTAGTTTCATTAGAAACAAACGGATATGTATTGAATCTTGTATAGGGAAATATCTAAGTCGTAATGCATGAAGGTCAGAGTAGTCAAACCCTGAAACAGGGGAGATTTAACTAATAAACTGTACTAATTGGCCTACCAAAATCTACAAAAAAATCTGTAGATGGATATATGAGTCTAGTTTCAGGGAAAATTACGGAATCATTTTCAGTTCTGGAACTAGATATGATTTTAAGTGACAGTGACGCAGTTAGCCAGCTTGTCTGAAAATTTTAAAATGAACTGTGTAAATAAATGAATTAAGTTCGTTAACACCTCGTGTTCGACTCCGAAACGGTCTCGGGTGCGGGGCGTTACAATTTTTTGGTATCAGAGCTACGTTTTAGTCGATTCTAGGATACCGTAATACGTTCGGGTCTAGCTATACGTGCCATTGTGTGTCTATTTGATAGTGTAGTGATTTCTGACAGTTAAAAATGTGTTTGTTTATAGTAATGGATCCTGATCCCAATCGAGCGGTAGTGATGATCTTGAGAGTGTAGCGCCTGCTCCTGCACAAGGGACAGCGCCAGTGGACTCTCAACCTATTGCTAGTAATCAGAAGGACGAAGCTAGACAGGCTTTTTATAGCTAATAAATGATTGGTTCAACCAATACATTCGAACTAATACGGCTGTTCCACAACCCCCATTTTCGACTAATACAACCCCTGCACCTGCGATACCTCCAGTAACTGACTAGATAAGGTTAAATAAGCCCCCAGTTGATCGAATCCGAAAACACGGGGCTACTGAATTTAAAGCTACAGACAGCGATGATGCCGAGCAAGCTGAATTTTGGTTGGACAACACAGTTCGGGTACTTGATGAACTATCTTGCACACCCGATGAATGCCTAAAGTGTACGATCTCCTTGCTACGTGATTCTGCCTACTATTGGTGGAATACGTTGATTTCTGTTGTGCCCAGAGAGCAAGTACTTGGGAGTTTTCCAAACTGAGTTTCGAAAAAATTATATCAGCCAGAGATTCATTGTCAAAAATGAAAAGAATTTCTTGAACTTAAACAAGGTTCCATGTCGGTTACTGATTATGAACGAAAGTTTGTAAGGCTTAGCCGGTACGCGCGAGAATGCATTTCTTCAGAAGCTGTGATGTGTAAACGTTTCGAAGATGGACTGAACGATGATATAAAGTTGTATGTTGGCATTTTAGAAATCAGAGAATTTGTGGTACTTGTCGAGCGAGCTTGCAAAGCCGAAGAGCTCAGTAAGGAGAAAAGAAAAGCTGATATGGGAGCAAAGGAGTTTCGAAGAGATCTTCGGGAAGCCCTTTCAACAGTCATCGAAGAAATTTAGAGATGATTTAGGCCGACCTAGAGACACGTCGGGCTTTTCTAGACGAGACCGTGATTGATCCCCTGTGAGTACACGAGTTACTTCGGTCGCCAATGTTGGAAATATCGTCGAGGCAGAACAGAGTGCCAGTATTGTGGTAAATGGCATTCGGGGAGTTGTAGATTCCATGACCGCTCCTGTTACAAGTGCGGATCAGTTGACCACTTTATTAAAGATTGCCCGAGATTGTCTGAACAGAATGTAAATCAGAGTGGGAAACCGGGTGCTACTACTGCTCGAGGTAGACCATCTAAAAATGCGGGAATGTTAGTGGCGGTCAGAGAGGATCTAGAGATGTTACCACCAGATCTGAGCTCGTGCTCCTGCCAGAGCTTATGCTATACGTACACGCGAGGATGCTTCTTCGCCTGATGTTATTACCGGTACATTCACTCTCTTTGATACTAATGTGATTGCATTGATTGACCCTAGTTCTACTCATTCTTATATATGTGAGACTTTAGCATCCAATAAGACTTTACCTGTTGAGTCTACTGAGTTCGTTATTAGAGTGTCGAATCCTTGGGTCATTGTGTGCTTGTTGATAAGGTGTGTAAGAAATGTCCCCTAGTAATTTGAAGTTCCTGTTTTCCGGCGGACTTGATGCTTTTACTGTTTCATGAATTTGATGTTATTCTCGGTTTGGATTGGTTGACCGTGCTTGATGTGGTTGTGAATTGCAAAAGCAAGACTATTGATTTGAGGTGTGCAAATAATGAGATAATCCGAGTTGAGTCTACTGTCTTGAATGGATTGCCAACAATAATATCCTCGATGTTAGCTCAAAAATATATGAGAAAAGGGTGTGAAGCGTATCTTGCATACGTGCTTGATAATGAAAAATAGGAAAGAAACTTGAATCGTACCAGTGGTTTGTGAATATCCGGATGTTTTTCCCGAAGAATTACCGGGTTACCACCTGTTCGGGAAGTAGAGTTTGGCATCGAACTTGTACCTGGGACTACACCATTTCGATAGCTCCGTATCGTATGCACCAACGAATTGAAAGAATTAAAAACTCAGTTGCAAGAGTTGATGGATAGAGGTTTCGCTCGACCAAGTTTCTCGCCTTGGGTGCACCAGTATTGTTTGGAAAAAGAATGACAGAACCATGAGGTTGTGCATCGACTATCGTCAGCTGAATAAAGTGACAATAAAGAATAAATATCGTTACCGCGTATTGATGATTTGTTTGATCAACTAAAGGGAGCCTCAGTGTTTTCAAAGATAGATTTGATATCAGGTTATTATCAGTTGCGAATTCGAGATTCGGATATACCCAAAACTGCTTTCAGAACGAGATACGGTCACTACGAGTTTTAGTGATGCCGTTTGGGCTCACTAATGCCTCGGCGGTATTTATGGATTTGATGAATGAATCTTCAGACCGTATTTGGATCGGTTTGTAGTTGTTTATTGATGATATTTTGTCTATTCGGAAAATGAAACCGAACATGCTGAGCACCTGAGATTAGTGTTCAGATTTTACGGGATAAGCAGTTATATGCTAGTTCGGTAAATGTGAGTTCTGTTGAAGAGTTAGCTTTTGGACATGTGTATCTGCATCGGGTATTCGAGTTGATCTGAGCAAAATTTAGCCATACTTAACTGGAAGCCTCCGAGAACATTACTGAGTTCGGAGCTTTTTGGGAGTTGCCGGTTACTACAGACGGTTTGTAAGGGTTTCGATGATAGCCACACCAATGACGAAACTACTTCAGAAAGATGTTAAGTTTGAATGGATAGAAAAATGTCAAAAAAGTTTCAATCAACTAAAAGCTTATTTGACTGAAGCTCCAGTACTAGTGCAGCCTGAATCAGGCAAAGAGTTTGTCATTTACAGTGATGCATCCTTACTTGGGTTGGGTTGTGTATTGATGCAAGAAGTCGAGTTGTAGCTTATGCGTCGAGGCAATTGAAGCCACATGAGAAAAATTATCCAACCCATGATCTCGAATTAGCTGCCATCGTGTTCGCTTTGAAAAATACTTATTTGGTGAGAAGTGCCATTATTTTCGGATCACAAAAGTCTCAAATATTTGATGACTCAAAGAGATTTGAATCTGCGACAAAGACGTTGGCTTGAGTTGTTAAAAGATTATGAACTTGTCATTGACTATCACCCGGGAAAGGCTAGTGTGGTTGCGGATGCTTTAAGTCGTAAATCACTGTTTGCTTACGAGCGATGAATGTACACTTGTCTGTTCTATCCGATAATATGTTAGTAGCAGAATTAAAGGCTAAACCATTATTGATTCATCAAATTCGTGAAGCTCAGAAAGTCGATGATGTATTAGTTGCAAAACGGGCTGAATGTGTTTCGAATAGGGAATCAGAGTTTCAAATTGATGATGACGATTGTTTGAGGTTCAAAAGTCGTTTGTGTGTTCCAAGAAATTCAGAACTTATTTGATGATTCTGAACGAAGCTCATTGTAGCCGAATGTCAATTCACCCGGGGAGTACGAAAATGTACAACGATCTGAGATGTCAGTTTTGGTGGCATGGTATGAAACGAGACATTTCCGATTTTGTTTCGAAGTGTTTAATATGTCAACAAGTGAAAGCGGAACATCAAGTGCCTACAGGTTTACTTCAGCCGATCATGATACCTGAATGGAAATGGGATCGAGTCACGATGGATTTGTATCTGGGTTGCCATTGTCGGCAACTAAGAAAGATGCGATTTGGGTTGTTGTTGATAGACTAACTAAGTCGGCTCATTTTGTTCCCGTACGTACGGATTACTCATTGGATAAACTAGCTGAATTGTATGTTTCTCAGATTGTAAAACTAACGGGGTACCTATTTCTATTGTGTCGGATAGAGATCCGAGATTCACCTCGCGATTTTGGAAGAAATTGCAAGAAGCTTGGGTACCAAGTTGCATTTAGCACCGCTTTTCATCCCCAGACAGATGGTCAATCCGAGCGGATAATTCAGATACTCGAGGATATGTTGAGATGTTGCATCCTTGAGTTTAGTGGTTCATGGGAGCGGTATTTACCTTTGATTGAATTCGCTTACAATAATAGTTTTCAATCAAGTATTAAGATGGCACCTTACGAGGCTTTGTACAGTCGTAAATGCCTTACGCCATTGTTTTGGACCGAGCTCGGTGAAAGTAAAATTTCGGAGTTGATTTGATTAAAGATGCTGAGCAGAAAGTAAACAATAATTCGTGAAAGTCTGAAGGCAGCATCAGATCGTCAGAAGTCGTACGCGGATTTAAAACGAAGAGATATTGAGTATCAGGTGGGAGAGAAAGTGTTTATTAAAGTTTCACCTTGGAAAAAGATACTCAGATTTGGCCGTACGGCAAACTGAGTCCGAGGTTCATAGGGCCGTA
>NC_053428.1:61228575-61309039 GCF_007990345.1 Gossypium hirsutum
ATCAATCATAATAACATCAAAAAAAACCTCAAGTACTTAGCCATATATACTTTAGGCATTAGAGTCAATATATATATGGAATCATGAATCAAACTCAACATTTTAGCTAATATTCCCCTTGGCCGAATTTCTAAGCCAAGACAAAAGCATCAATATGCTTGCCTCTAACCGAATACATGCAACACCAATCTTCTTCCTATGGCCGAATATGCATGTCTATGTTTAGGCCGATTATATACTTAATACCACACATAAATGGCATACATTTTACTAACTAATGCATTACATATTATTTAACCATGTATATCACCAATCAATTTCATCACAATTTCACTTAAGCCTAATCTCAATACAATACATCGTGCTCAAATCATTATTCAAGTTCAAATTCGGCCAGCACACATATACATACTAGCAACTATGTATTAACATTGCATTTCATACTATAACCGAATGTATAGCTCATCGAAATATTTATTCATGTTCCTTACACATATGGTCAACTAGATCATGCATTATTCTTTGGCACATTTGTCATTAAGCAATCACTATTTAACTTTCAAGATTTTTATACTAACATTTCTCCAAGGCCGAATTTATATACAACTTTAGTACTCATTTAAAGTTTATATTTTAAGTAATTAATATACACAATATTAACCAAATATCCATTTACTAAGCATTTAACAAATTTCCTTCAACTATCCACACATTCGGCAATCACATAATCAAACACTAAACCTTAACTTCCAAGCCAAAACAACTAGCAAATTCAACACATCCAACATAAATTTCCATGCTAATGACATCAAAACAACTACTAAGAATTTCAAGCTCCTTGGCCGAATTTCAATCTTCCAAAATAACAAAAATTTGAGCCATGAAATAGGTAGAATTCAAACTAACCATTCAATTTATGCGTGAATTTCCAAGAGTAGCATTGTACATACCTTGATCTAGCAATCTCCTTAGCTGAAAATTTTAACAACAAAAGGAAATTTCTTCTCCACCCTTTCCTAGCTACGACAATGGAGGAATAAACCAACTTTGGTTTCTCCTCCCACTAACACATTATTTTTATTACCCATACTCTTTATTCATCTTTAATTCATCTAATACATTTTTTTATTACATATTTCTCACCACTAATAAATATAATAATATTAACCCATGCATATAATGCCCATACTTATAAGCTTGGCCGGCCACTAGCATTAAAAGTGGCAAATTGGCATGCAAACCCACTTATTTGCATCATTCAATAATTAATCACTTAAAATAAGCCACACATATATTCAAAGCTTCTCACATAAGTCCTTTTTATTTAGAAACACATTCAAATTGACAAAAATCAAAGCATTCAAATTTCACACATGCATGATCACATATTTTAGACATAAAATATTATATTCAATTATTTCTGCAACTCGGTTTAGCGGTCCCGAAACCACTTCCCGACTAGGGTCAAATTAGGGGTGTCACAGCTTCATTTTCCGTGGATCAACCCTAATCCCCTCAGTCGACACCACATGACCTATAAAATTTACCTCATGTATCCAGATTCACACTTGCTGAATTTAGCATACAATTGCTTTTCCCTCAAAATCTACAGAACAACCTGAAGATGTGCATCATGATCCTCCTCAGTCTTTGAATACACCAGAATGTCATCTATAAACACCACTACAAACCGATCCAGATAGGACTGGAACACTCAGTTTATGAAATCCATAAAAGCTGCAAGTGCATTCGTCAGTCGAAACAGCATCACTAGGAACTCATAATGCCCATAGCAAGTCCTAATGCTGTCTTGAAAACATCACTCTCCTTAACCCTCATTGGTGGTACCCAGATCAGAGATCAATCTTGAAGAAAATTGAAGCTCCTCAAAACTGATCAAAAAGATTGTCAATCCTCGGCAGAGAATACTTATTCTTAATAGTCAATTTATTCAATTACCGATAGTCGATGCACATGTGCATAGTTCCATCCTTCTTCTTCACGAACAACACCAGTGTCCCCCACGGAGACCCACTTGGGTGATGAACCATCGATCCAGTAACTCTTGAATTGAGCTTTGAGCTCCACAAGTTTCTTTGGTGCCATTCTATATGGGGCAATTGACACCGGAGCTGTACCAGGCAATAACTCTATCCCAAACTCCACTTCACGGTTACGAGGTAACCCAGGTAACTCCTCGGGAAAAACATCCAAAAAGTCCTTAACCATTCTGATATCTTTAACAGACAAAACTTTGTTACCAGTAGCACTAACATAGGCTAAATACTTCTCGCAACCCTTACGGACCAACTTCTCAGCTCTAAGCTCAGAAATCACATTTGAGTGATAATCACGTAGCTCCCAATCACGACCACCTTATCACCTTCTATAGTTTTCAGAACCACCCACTTAGAAGCGTAATCCAAATTTGCCTGATGCTTAACCAGCCAGTCCATACCTAGTATCAAGTCAAATTCCCCAAAAGGAAGTTCCATCAAGTCAGCTAAAAAGATTTTTCCTTGAACCTCCAAGGGTACATCTTTAAACAATTTGTTCACTCACACTGACTTCCCTAATGAACTTAACACAGTAACCTCACTTATAGGTGTTTTCACATACCACACTCAAAGTCTCAGACACAGTGCATGCTAAATAATAGTGCGTAGAACCAACATCAATCAATGCAGTGTAAAGTACACAGTGGATACAGAACGTACCCATAATGACATTTGGGGGGTCCCATCCTCCCGACGTGAAGCAGCATAAGCCAATGCCGGCTGCCTCGCGTCAGTATGACTCGTACCCCTCTCGGTGCTCGTCAGTATGACTCATACCATTTCCACCTCTAGGAAGACCCCAGTCTCTCGATGCCTATTGGATACCTCTCTGCGACTGAATAGTACCCATACCAGTAGCTTGCATCTGAACAGGCCTCCATGGACAATCCCTAATACGGTGCTCCATAGATCTGCACCTGAAGCATCCCCTCTCTGAAACTAACACTTGCCCTAATGGCATTTCCCACAAACTGTACAGGGCTGTATCCCAAATGCAGCCACAGGGGACCCAACTTTGACTTATCCATCAACCCTGGCCTTCTTTCTAGATCTCATGGATGAACCTGAGGGCTCCCAAACCCTCTTATTTCTTCCCTTATCCTTCTCACAAATCTAACGCTTAGTGCACTTTACATCTTCAGCGATCTTTGCCTTCTCAACTAATACTGCAAAATCCCACTCCCTTTGTGGAGCTATCAAAACTCCCAGACTATCCTTAAAGCCGTCCTCAAAACAAAAACAGTGCTCGTACTCAATGGCCACCATGCCACGCACGTAGTGGCTCAATCGCAGAAATTCTGCCCCATACTCAGCTACGGTCTTATCCCCTGGGTCAGATTTAGGAACTCCCTTCTGTGGGCATCTACATAGCTAGCGCCCACGTATTTTCCTAGAAAGGCATTCTTGAAAAACTCCCAAGTTATTCATTCAGACTGAATACCCTCCTTCACAGTAACCAACCACTGATAGCTTTATCTCTCAACAATAACACTACACCTTTTACTTTCTGCTCTGGGATGTAGTCGAGATCATCTAAGATCCTCTCCATAGCCTCTATCCAATATTCTGCCACATTAGGAGCAACTCCAGTGACACCCCTAAAGATCTCAACCCCATTAGACTTGAGTCATTCCGTCACTGACCCACGGCCTACCGTACCAGTATTGGGCCCAGCAACCCTCTCTAGAATACATAGCATGCTTAGGACAGTGCGTCGTCTCTAGTTGCACGATCATGTGACCCAGCCTCTGTCACTGGTGAAGCTGGTACCTCTCTTGACTCAATGTTGGGCATATGCCTGATGCTGAAGACCCGACTCAAGCACCTCCACGGCCTCCGCCGCGGGCTCTAGTGCCTCTTCCACGAGTACCTCAAGTGCTCATAGTTGATTCACAAATTATCTGTATTAATAGTTTTATGCATCAAATTTATAGTTCCAGTGTTTATTAGCAAATATTTTCTGAAATATAGCACCAACAATTCAGAGTTGTTTGTTTTCACAGATCACAGTCTTACTACAATTTTGGGTACCCTAATAGAGGTTTCAGTACAATCTACTATCTACGATAATCTCATATCAGTTAAAACAAACAGTAGTTTTAGGGAAATATTGAATCGACGCTGGAGAACTCAATAGACCACTCCTTTCAAAACAACACCACAAAATATTTTCCACTATGTGAAACAATTCTTTTGAAATTCGTGTTTTTAAGAAAATCCAAATCCACAGCGAGTTTTTGTAATCTGGCTTTGATACCACTAAATGTAACACCTCATACCTGGCCTAGATGTTATGGTCGAATCTATGATGTCAAATTGAAGTGGGCTTTGTAAAGCATAGTTCATTTGAAAAGTGTTTCATTTGTTTAAGCCTCGTTGAGATTCTTATGAAAAACTAAATTATTTTATTCACTGCTATATTTACTGGTTTATTATAGTAAAGTATGTGTCTTCCTAATTCATTATTACATTTTAGAATATTGATCATCGCGGAAGCTTTTTAAAACAAGTTGCTGAAGATGATTGTAAAAATCATCTTTATTTTGAAAACAAAATCGATCACTACTGCTATCAACTTAAACCATTTTGAATAAATCCCCAATTAAAGATAAAACTGAAAACGACCGATTTACATAAAATTTAACCCAAATAAAACTACCATTAGTAAAAAGTGCAATACGTAACATAACAGTGGTGTGGCCCTTCTTGAGTCCCTCGCAACATCGATCCAGCTAAGGATTACCTGTGCATATAAATAGTAGAGTGAGTTTATGTAAACTCAGTGTGTAACACAATCTGGGCTTAAGCCCATATCAATAAAAGCATCAGTGTGGGCCTTGGCCCATTTCAGTACAGTATCAATCATGCATATATAGAACCTATCCAACCATCTCTACACTCCACTCCGTCCAGCCCTACACTTCATGTGGGGATAAAATCAACCCACCCATCCCTACACTCCAAAATACGTACCATTTATGGCACTATCAGAATTTGCAGCAAAGCTACCAGTAATAGGCATATAGCCTGTCAGTACACTTCCTCCAATATCATAAATCCCACCCCATGCAATGCAACATAATAAAGATGTACATACAATAACCATGGCATGCTCATACAGTAATTTGTTAAATAGGGGTATTCTGGTCATTTACCTCCTAGGGGTAAAATGGTCATTTCGAAAATTAAGGTTCAGATACACTTACTGACCCAACAGTAGGCTCACAGTCGTCTCGCGTGACCCAGGTAACCTAGATGGTCAAAACGGTGTAAATAGGCCTAAAGCCCACATTTAGCCCTAAATGGGCCACACACTCATATGGCCCATTTAGCCCCAAGTTCAGTCACGGCTATGCCAACATCATAGCCCAATTCATGATTTGTCACATACCACAGTTTATATCTGTCTGAGGCCACAAGCCCATTGGGCCAACCCGGCCCACTTTGGCCCAATGTTGCCCGTTACAGCCACATCCCATGAGTTCGCTTATGGTGGCCTCCAGTCCCACATCAGAGTATCCACACGTGCATTTGCGTGCTCGTATAGTAATCATTGTCGTTCCTTCGGCTTTTTGGCATTTTCCACTTTATAGTAAAAGGAGTGTGTTTACACACCTGGTTACGAAATGTGTGAACAGCATCCACGCCCCCAAATCCTACATTCAACCATGATATTTCATTAGCTATTGCCAACAGAGTAAATGACTTCCCTTAAAATAATCTCAGTTAAATATAATATTTGCCTTGATTGACTAAGAACGATCTAGAACTCCTAAACCGCTTAAATAAGGTTGCTCACACGCTTGTCACCGAAACCTGTATTGGTAGTGCAGTTCATTAGTAAGGGAAAGGAACATTCGGCCCACACCTAGGCATGTAAGCCAACAAATCCCTGACCCAAGCACAATAACAACAAGTAGCATTACCTTCAACTAACAGATTAGGGAGAGGTTCTAAATGCTGAAGTTATCCCTTGCACACACCTTCACTCCTTGAAGATCTCTAGAAACCAAAAGAATTGACACAAGAGACAAGAGATAAGATTCAACAATAAGAGGTGAAGGTTCAGCTCAACTGGAATGATTGAGGGAAGGCTCAAATACATGTTGACAGAGAAGAGAAGAATAAAGAATTCACCGGCTGCCAGAAAACAGCAGCACGTCAAAGAATAGCGAAGATAAAAGAGATGAAGTATTTGGCTTACTAAACCAAGAGCATAATATTCGGCAAACAACCCTTACAGTATTCGGCCAAAGCTTGAGATGGGAGAAGAGTTCTGTTGGTTCCAAAAGTAGAAGTCAAACAATTCCAAAACAAGAGAAGAAGGAAATTGGTCAAGTAGGGCTGTCACAAAAGACGAGATGTGAGGGAGAAGAAGAAAAAAGCACACTACGAGTACCGAGAAATACTATCACAACGTAACACACCTTTTGAAACAAACGAAAGAAAACTACAATATGCCAAAAACCCAAAAAGAGGGAAAATGAGAAAGAACTATCAAATGACCCAAAAGTTACCAAAAGCTATAAAAAATGGCAAACAAAACACCTAGATTCAGCAACCCCTAACCAAGACTAAACTAGCCCCAAGAGAACTCCCACATTCGGCCACTACTAAAGCCTCAACACCCCACCTCCTCGATTTCCTCCTATTTTTCCTCTTCACTAATTCAAACTGCTAACTCCCTCACCCACTCCCACGATTCTCTCCCCCAATTCGGCTACCCTCACTCACCCAACCACTCCGCTCTCAGAGTTTTGGCCAAACTCTACCACTTACCTTGTGAGAGTAGCAAAATAATAGTCCCCCCTTGCGCAGACCAGTATTCGAACCCAGGTCTCCTTGCAGAAATGACCACACCACTTGCCTCCTTATCACAAGATTTTTTGTGACACACTCCGCCTATATTTATTTAAGACTCTCACCTCTAGCATACAGGGCTTATTCAAGACAAAAACCAAAATTTGTACAAGCTCACGCTCAAACTCAAGACTTCTCCCGCACCCCTCAGAACACTCAACCATTGGAATAACCACTACTTAAGTAGCGCAGCACACAATAATTAAAACCTTATATTTTTAGGGCATTACACGAGGGCTCCGACATCCTTTGATCCCTGAGCTAGCTTGGCGACTCTATAAGAAAATAGGAAAGAGAAGGAGTAAGCGTAAAGCTTAGTAAGTTGTATACAAATAACTAACAACATCAACCATGCATATTTAAACACATAGCATATTATAAACCAACACAACATTCTTGATTTAACAAGAGTAGATTTCACTACATACATATACATCACAAGTACAAGCCAAAGTGTAATGCCCCAAATTTTAAGTGATTAAATTTGTATGTTATGTTGCATATTGGCTTGCTTGCTTTAATGGTTAAGTGTCTTGAAAAGTGTGGGAAGTCCTGAGTTCAAGCCTGGGCTTTAGCAAAAAAATTGTTTTAATTGAATAAAACCCTTGCTTCCTAATAGTGGGTTCTGAAATAGTTATGGGGAAATCAAGTCACAAAAAGGTTGTTCATTCAGGGGGTAGTGGCGTGTTACTACTATTAGGAGGTCTTGAGTTCGAGCCCTGTTGTGTGCAAGGGGTGTTTATTTTGCAGCTTTACCATGTGGGAAGTTGAGGTTGATCGAAACTCTGCTAGTTGAGGAGAGTTTGAATGGGCGGTTGAGGTGATAATGGAGGAGGGATTTTAGGAGGATTTTGTGTAATTTGAAAGTGGGGATGGTTGTGCTAAATTGAACTCTAGCTCAAGAGAGTTTCGGCTGAGATAGGAAAGGTTAGAAGAGTCAAGTGTGGGAGTTTGTAACACCCAAAAAATTTAGGTATTTATTTTTGTATGTTTGTTGCATAAATGTATACTTGCTTCAGTGGTTGAGTGTCATGAGGAGTGTTGGAGAGGTTCTGAGTTCAAGCTTTGGCTTGAACTAAAATTTGATTTTGGCTTGAATAAACCCTGTTACATGTTAGAGAGTTTGAAGGGAGTGAGGAAGGTGTGCCATTTGGGGACTCTGCCTCTGTGTATTTTTAGCTTTGTGTTATTGACTGAGGGTGGGTTTCAGTTCTATTGTGACGGCCCTAATGTGACCCTAGTCCGAAAGTGGTTTCGAGACCACAAAACTGAGTCATAAAAATAATTAACCGTCATATTTGATGCTTATTATATGTATATATGCATGTGTGAAAATTTCATGTTTGAATTTTGTTAATTGTAAGTGAATTTTATTAAATAGGACTTGTGTGAGAAAATTTAGAAATGTGCTAGGCAAATGTTAAAGTGGCCTATTGATGCATGTTAGAAAATGCTTGTCCTTGCATGTCAAATTACCCAAAACTTTAGGTAGTGGCCGGCCATGCAATGGGTTAAACATATTATAAACATTTTGTGTTAATGTGTTATGTTAAAAATAATAAAATAAAAGGTTGGTAATAAAGTAATGAAAAGGGAGGGCTGATGAAAACAAAGTTGTTTCATCCATCTCCTCCATTGCCGTGAATTGAAGGAAGAAAGAAGAGGAGGTTCGGTCACTTGGAACTTAAGGGAGGTTAGTCATTTGTGTTAGATTTTCTTTAAACTTTAAGCTTGTTTCTAGTTAATTAGCTAGTTTCTTACATAACCCATGTCAAAATTATGAAAATCTTGGTGATGGTTTGAGCATTCGGTTTTAGTTATTAAAGGATGAGATTGGGTTATGGTTTTTATGTTTTATGAAGAATTGTTGAAGAGAAGGGTTTTAGTTAGTCAAATGATAAATTCTAATGTTCATGAGTACAATGGCCAAACATAGATTTGTCTAATGAATTGAACAAATGTCGTGTGAGTGATTGAAATGAATGAGTTGGAGGTTGGATCATATTAAGATTCGGCTTTGCACATAAATATTAAGAGTTTGATATATTTATGATTTTTGGAAGGTAAATAAGGTTATGCTCAAGTTAAATACAAGATTATGGCTGATTTGTGTTTAGTGAGTTTCGGCCAAGGACTTTACGTGCACTCGGTTCAAGTAGAGTAAACGTGATGGGTAGAAAATGGTTGTTAATTGAGATAGTTTAAGGTATTTGTAAGTAGTTTGAATAAATGAACAATAATAATAAATCATCTAGTGAATTGGTGTAATTGCCGAATTTGAACTAGAAAGTTATTGAGTAATGTTTGTATGTTAAGTGATAGAATAGAGCGAATGCTTGGAATGTGATATGTATGAATTATAAGTTGGATTAAAGGCTGTTATATTGCTTTATCATTTTCGGGAATGTGCTATGTCAAAGAAATTGAGGGTTGATGTTTAAGTAAGGTAAGTATAGGTATATTCGGCTTGTAGTTTTATAAATGTGATATGAGTATTTTGTGTTGTAAATGAGTAGTAAGTATGTTAAGAATGGTTCTTAAATGTATATGGATGCCGTATGATTGTGTTTGATTGAGAAGTAAATTATTTGATTTAGCTCAAGAGCTTAGGATCAAAGTTGGATAAGGGAAAGGAAAAAGTGGTCGAATAGCCGTTGAAATCGTTTGACAACATCCGAGGTAAGTTTTCGAGTAATGAAACTTAGTTTATGATTTGATTAAGTCATGACATATAAGCATAACAAATAAACGGTGATATAATGATTCAACTTGAATTGTATATTGAGGTGATTAGTTTATACCTATGACGGGTAGCCGAATGTGTATAGAGATTATGTTATAAAGCAAATCAAATCATGCTCTTTGTATGTGGCTATTGAGCCGAAAATGATAATGGTTGATAAGTGTCTTGTGTTTGAATTCTAGTTATGAAAATGAAATATAGATGTGTCATGATTCATTGATATATGTGCTTGATTATTCAGATGATATCAGGGCTAAGTCCCGAAGGCATTTATGCTAGTGACTATATCCGGGCGAAGTCCCGAAGGCATTTGTGCGAGTAGTTGCTATACCCGGGCTAAGTCCCGAAGGCATTTGTGCTAGTGACTACATCCGGGCTAAGACCCGAAGGCATTTGTGCGAGTTGCTATTCCGGCTAAATCCCGAAGGTACTTGGGTTTGGAAGTGAGCAATCTTGCTGTAATAATTTCAATTAATACGTTCATAAAATACAAACGATAAGGTATGTTTCGTATATGCATCGGAAAGGTTGATTCCTTTCAAATAGTACTCGCTCAATTGATTAACGAGTTTCTGGCCTCTAGTTAGGTTTGATACCCTGTGTATGAATATATTGGTTGAAGCGTGAAGAAATTATGATTTTGAGAATGTGCATATATGAAATTATTCATTTAGTCATATGAACGCTATACTTTAGTCGTAAATAATTTCGTTACTCAAAACTTACTAAGCATTAAATGCTTATTCCGTTTCTTTAATTCTCTGTTTTATAGATTTTTGTTCATCAGCTATCGGACTCGGGATTGTCGAAGTCGAAGTCATCCACACTATCTAAGCCCTTTTGGTACTCTTTTGTTAAACGTCGATAATGGCATGTATAGGACTAACCTTTGTTGTTAATCAAGTACCTTTGGTAATGTGTATATATTCGGATAGCCATGCGAAAATGGCTTAAATATTTTGAGCATATTATTAAAATCATTTTATATATATATGGTTATTGAGAGGTGTGGAAATGCTTGGCAATGATTAGCCATTGCAATGGTTAATCACGATCATATTTGGTGCTATGTATGTCCAATGGCTAGTTGAATCATGGAAACTATGAAATAGATGAAATTTACCTTAAAATAGATGCTGACAGCAGCAGTGATGTGAGTTTGAAAATTTACTAAAAATAGTAGGAATGTAATTAAATAATGAATAAATTATTTAATCGAACCTTGATGAGTCCATTTTCATATGGAAGAAGCGAAACGACCATATGAGCCGTATTTTATGAGATGTTTAAGTTTTCGTGAAATAGGGCCAGAACGGTTACTGGATCCCCTGTTCTGACTTTTGGAAATTTACCATAAATTAACTAGAAATAATTAGAAGTCATTCTTTATATGTACAGATTTCTTTTTGAGTCTAGTTTCATTAGAAACAAACGGTATATGTATTGAATCCTTGTATAGGGAAATATCTAAGTCGTAATGCATGAAGGTCAGAGTAGTCAAACCCTGAAACAGGGGAGACTTTAACTAATAAACTGTACTAATTGGCCTAACCAAAAATTCTACAAAAAACATCTGTAGATGGATATATGAGTCTAGTTTCAGGGAAAATTTACGGAATCAGTTTTCAAGTTCTGGAACTTAAGATATGATTTTTAAGTTGACAGTGACGCAGTTAGCCAGCTTGTCTGAAAATTTTAAAATGAACTGTGTAAATAAATGAATTAAGTTCGTTAACACCTCGTGTTCGACTCCGAAAACGGTCTCGGGTGCGGGGCGTTACAATTTTATTGGTATCAGAGCTACGTTTTAGTCGATTCTAGGATTACCGTAATACGTTCGGGTCTAGCTATACGTGCCATTGTGTGTCTATTTGATAGTGTAGTGATTTCTGACAGTTAAAAATGTGTTTGTTTATAGTAATGGATCCTGATCCCAATCGAGCGGTAGTTGATGATCTTGAGAGTGTAGCGCCTGCTCCTGCACAAGGGACAGCGCCAGTGGACTCTCAACCTATTGCTAGTAATCAGAAGGACGAAGCTAGACAGGCTTTTTATAGCATAATAAATGATTGGTTCAACCAATACATTCGAACTAATACGGCTGTTCCACAACCCCCATTTTCGACTAATACAACCCCTGCACCTGCGATACCTCCAGTAACTGACTAGATAAGGTTAAATAAGCCCCCAGTTGATCGAATCCGAAAACACGGGGCTACTGAATTTAAAGCTACAGACAGCGATGATGCCGAGCAAGCTGAATTTTGGTTGGACAACACAGTTCGGGTACTTGATGAACTATCTTGCACACCCGATGAATGCCTAAAGTGTACGATCTCCTTGCTACGTGATTCTGCCTACTATTGGTGGAATACGTTGATTTCTGTTGTGCCCAGAGAGCAAGTAACTTGGGAGTTTTTCCAAACTGAGTTTCGAAAAAATTATATCAGCCAGAGATTCATTGTTCAAAAATGAAAAGAATTTCTTGAACTTAAACAAGGTTCCATGTCGGTTACTGATTATGAACGAAAGTTTGTAAGGCTTAGCCGGTACGCGCGAGAATGCATTTCTTCAGAAGCTGTGATGTGTAAACGTTTCGAAGATGGACTGAACGATGATATAAAGTTGTATGTTGGCATTTTAGAAATCAGAGAATTTGTGGTACTTGTCGAGCGAGCTTGCAAAGCCGAAGAGCTCAGTAAGGAGAAAAGAAAAGCTGATATGGGAGCAAAGGAGTTTCGAAGAGATCTTCGGGAAAGCCCTTTCAACAGTCATCGAAGAAATTTAGAGATGATTTAGGCCGACCTAGAGACACGTCGGGCTTTTCTAGACGAGACCGTGATTGATCCCCTGTGAGTACACGAGTTACTTCGGTCGCCAATGTTGGAAATATCGTCGAGGCAGAACAGAGTGCCAGTATTGTGGTAAATGGCATTCGGGGAGTTGTAGATTCCATGACCGCTCCTGTTACAAGTGCGGATCAGTTGACCACTTTATTAAAGATTGCCCGAGATTGTCTGAACAGAATGTAAATCAGAGTGGGAAACCGGGTGCTACTACTGCTCGAGGTAGACCATCTAAAAATGCGGGGAATGTAGTGGCGGTCAGAGAGGATCTAGAGATGTTACCACCAGATCTGAGGCTCGTGCTCCTGCCAGAGCTTATGCTATACGTACACGCGAGGATGCTTCTTCGCCTGATGTTATTACCGGTACATTCACTCTCTTTGATACTAATGTGATTGCATTGATTGACCCTAGTTCTACTCATTCTTATATATGTGAGACTTTAGCATCCAATAAGACTTTACCTGTTGAGTCTACTGAGTTCGTTATTAGAGTGTCGAATCCCTTGGGTCATTGTGTGCTTGTTGATAAGGTGTGTAAGAAATGTCCCCTAGTAATTTGAAGTTCCTGTTTTCCGGCGGACTTGATGCTTTTACTGTTTCATGAATTTGATGTTATTCTCGGTTTGGATTGGTTGACCGTGCTTGATGTGGTTGTGAATTGCAAAAGCAAGACTATTGATTTGAGGTGTGCAAATAATGAGATAATCCGAGTTGAGTCTACTGTCTTGAATGGATTGCCAACAATAATATCCTCGATGTTAGCTCAAAAATATATGAGAAAAGGGTGTGAAGCGTATCTTGCATACGTGCTTGATAATGAAAAATTAGGAAAGAAACTTGAATCGGTACCAGTGGTTTGTGAATATCCGGATGTTTTTCCCGAAGAATTACCGGGGTTACCACCTGTTCGGGAAGTAGAGTTTGGCATCGAACTTGTACCTGGGACTACACCAATTTCGATAGCTCCGTATCGTATGGCACCAACGGAATTGAAAGAATTAAAAACTCAGTTGCAAGAGTTGATGGATAGAGGTTTCGCTCGACCAAGTTTCTCGCCTTGGGGTGCACCAGTATTGTTTGTGAAAAAGAATGACAGAACCATGAGGTTGTGCATCGACTATCGTCAGCTGAATAAAGTGACAATAAAGAATAAATATTCGTTACCGCGTATTGATGATTTGTTTGATCAACTAAAGGGAGCCTCAGTGTTTTCAAAGATAGATTTGATATCAGGTTATTATCAGTTGCGAATTCGAGATTCGGATATACCCAAAACTGCTTTCAGAACGAGATACGGTCACTACGAGTTTTTAGTGATGCCGTTTGGGCTCACTAATGCCTCGGCGGTATTTATGGATTTGATGAATTGAATCTTCAGACCGTATTTGGATCGGTTTGTAGTTGTGTTTATTGATGATATTTTGATCTATTCGGAAAATGAAACCGAACATGCTGAGCACCTGAGATTAGTGTTGCAGATTTTACGGGATAAGCAGTTATATGCTAAGTTCGGTAAATGTGAGTTCTGGTTGAGAGAAGTTAGCTTTTTGGGACATGTGGTATCTGCATCGGGTATTCGAGTTGATCTGAGCAAAATTTCAGCCATACTTAACTGGAAGCCTCCGAGAAACATTACTGAGGTTCGGAGCTTTTTGGGAGTTGCCGGTTACTACAGACGGTTTGTAAAGGGTTTCTCGATGATAGCCACACCAATGACGAAACTACTTCAGAAAGATGTTAAGTTTGAATGGATAGAAAAATGTCAAAAAAGTTTCAATCAACTAAAAGCTTATTTGACTGAAGCTCCAGTACTAGTGCAGCCTGAATCAGGCAAAGAGTTTGTCATTTACAGTGATGCATCCTTACTTGGGTTGGGTTGTGTATTGATGCAAGAAGGTCGAGTTGTAGCTTATGCGTCGAGGCAATTGAAGCCACATGAGAAAAATTATCCAACCCATGATCTCGAATTAGCTGCCATCGTGTTCGCTTTGAAAATACTTATTTGGTGAGAAGTGCCATGTATTTTCGGATCACAAAAGTCTCAAATATTTGATGACTCAAAGAGATTTGAATCTGCGACAAAGACGTTGGCTTGAGTTGTTAAAAGATTATGAACTTGTCATTGACTATCACCCGGGAAAGGCTAGTGTGGTTGCGGATGCTTTAAGTCGTAAATCACTGTTTGCTTTACGAGCGATGAATGTACACTTGTCTGTTCTATCCGATAATATGTTAGTAGCAGAATTAAAGGCTAAACCATTATTGATTCATCAAATTCGTGAAGCTCAGAAAGTCGATGATGTATTAGTTGCAAAACGGGCTGAATGTGTTTCGAATAGGGAATCAGAGTTTCAAATTGATGATGACGATTGTTTGAGGTTCAAAAGTCGTTTGTGTGTTCCAAGAAATTCAGAACTTATTTTGATGATTCTGAACGAAGCTCATTGTAGCCGAATGTCAATTCACCCGGGGAGTACGAAAATGTACAACGATCTGAGATGTCAGTTTTGGTGGCATGGTATGAAACGAGACATTTCCGATTTTGTTTCGAAGTGTTTAATATGTCAACAAGTGAAAGCGGAACATCAAGTGCCTACAGGTTTACTTCAGCCGATCATGATACCTGAATGGAAATGGGATCGAGTCACGATGGATTTGTATCTGGGTTGCCATTGTCGGCAACTAAGAAAGATGCGATTTGGGTTGTTGTTGATAGACTAACTAAGTCGGCTCATTTTGTTCCCGTACGTACGGATTACTCATTGGATAAACTAGCTGAATTGTATGTTTCTCAGATTGTAAAACTATACGGGGTACCTATTTCTATTGTGTCGGATAGAGATCCGAGATTCACCTCGCGATTTTGGAAGAAATTGCAAGAAGCTTTGGGTACCAAGTTGCATTTTAGCACCGCTTTTCATCCCCAGACAGATGGTCAATCCGAGCGGATAATTCAGATACTCGAGGATATGTTGAGATGTTGCATCCTTGAGTTTAGTGGTTCATGGGAGCGGTATTTACCTTTGATTGAATTCGCTTACAATAATAGTTTTCAATCAAGTATTAAGATGGCACCTTACGAGGCTTTGTACAGTCGTAAATGCCTTACGCCATTGTTTTGGACCGAGCTCGGTGAAAGTAAAATTTTCGGAGTTGATTTGATTAAAGATGCTGAGCAGAAAGTAAACAATAATTCGTGAAAGTCTGAAGGCAGCATCAGATCGTCAGAAGTCGTACGCGGATTTAAAACGAAGAGATATTGAGTATCAGGTGGGAGAGAAAGTGTTTATTAAAGTTTCACCTTGGAAAAAGATACTCAGATTTGGCCGTAACGGCAAACTGAGTCCGAGGTTCATAGGGCCGTATGAAATATCCGAACGAGTTGGCCCAGTGGCATATAGATTGATTTTACCCCCTGACCTCGAGAAGATTCACAACGTTTTTCATGTCTCAATGCTTCGACGTTACAGATCTGATCCTTCGCACATAATAAATCCCTCCGTGGTTGAAATTCAAGCCGATATGAGTTTGAAGAAGAATCGATTCGCATCCTAGCTCGTGAAGTGAAAGAGTTGCGAAACAAGAGGGTTCCGTTAGTAAAGGTGTTATGGCTCAAACACGGGATCGAAGAAGCTACTTGGAAAACCGAGAACTCTATGAAAGAACGATACCCAAACCTATTTACCGGTAAGATTTTCGGGGACGAAAATTTCTTAAGTGGGGGAGAGTTGTGACAGCCCTAATGTGACCCTAGTCGGAAAGTGGTTTCGGGACCACAAAACTGAGTCATAAAAATAATTAACCGTCATATTTGATGCTTATTATATGTATATATGCATGTGTGAAAATTTCATGTTTGAATTTTGTTAATTGTAAGTGAATTTTATTAAATAGGACTTGTGTGAGAAAATTTAGAAATGTGCTAGGCAAATGTTAAAGTGGCCTATTGATGCATCTTAGAAAATGCTTGTCCTTGTATGTCAAATTACCCAAAACTTTAGGTAGTGGCCGGCCATGCAATGGGTTAAACATATTATAAACATTTTGTGTTAATGTGTTATGTTAAAAATAATAAAATAAAAGGTTGGTAATAAAGTAATGAAAAGGGAGAGGTGATGAAAACAAAGTTGTTTCATCCATGCTCCTCCATTGCCGTGAATTGAAGGAAGAAAGAAGAGGAGGTTCGGTCACTTGGAACTTAAGGGAGGTTAGTCATTTGTGTTAGATTTTCTTTAAACTTTAAGCTTGTTTCTAGTTAATTAGCTAGTTTCTTACATAACCCATGTCAAAATTATGAAAATCTTGGTGATGGTTTGAGCATTCGGTTTTAGTTATTAAAGGATGAGATTGGGTTATGGTTTTTATGTTTTATGAAGAATTGTTGAAGAGAAGGGTTTTAGTTAGTCAAATGATAAATTCTAATGTTCATGTAACACCCCAAACCCGGCCTAGACGTTATGACCGGATCTGATGCGCCACATCGAAGCGTTCAAAACATTCCGTATTACTTAGTTGGAAAACTTAGTTGGTGTTGTAAAGACACTTTTAAAAGTAGGTTAAAGTGAATGGAAGCTGTGCACCAGGTAGGAAACCAGGAAGAAGAGGAGGGGGTCCGTCGGACTGCTTAAGTACCAAGCTCCCTTCGGATCCAATCCTAGACATGCACACCACCATTGCCACACTCTAACATCTCGTATAATTTTGAGAAAACCGTTTGGTTATGTCCATCTTAAGAAAATGATTAAGGTTGAAAACGTTTGCTTAGCGGAAGTCTTACTCGTATTCGTGTTATTTTGAAATCACTTAATGTTTTTGAAAACGCGTCCTAGAGCTAATCTATTTCGTTAGTTATCATAGATCAGTTTTATCATAATAGAATTAAATAATAAAGAAACAACCCAAACCATAAAAATAATTAGCGGCCTTATTACAAAAAAACCCAAAACCATAAACGAAAAATATGGAAAATCTAGTTCACCGGAAGAAAACGAATTTGCAGAAAACGTGTGGCCACTCCGAATCCCGCCCAGCTCCAAGTCCACCAACTAGGGCTCACCTGCAAGGATGGAAGAAAAAGGGGTGAGTTTGGGAAAACTCAGTGTATACAGAAACCCATCCAAAGCCCAAATCAGCTTGAGCCCACTGGGCCTAAGCCCCATTCAGATAACAGTACACAGTGGACCGAAGCCCTTTTCAGAATACAGTAGCAAGGCCTTAGCCCCTTTTTACATAACAGGGTGGCCCATAGGCCCAGCTCAGTAACATAGGTAACAATAGTAGTAATGCATGCAAACCCATCTGGGGAGACTACTCAACCCACCAATCGCTACACTGCCCCGTACCAGCCCTCCACTCCATATGGGGAATATCTCAACCCACCCAGCCCTACACTCCACAGTTGCAGCAACGCTGCTCAAATATCAGTAAGTTGAGGCAAAGCCTCCAGTACATGGATGAACCACTTTCAATACTTCCTCCATCAATACCCCAATCCCATGCAACAGATATTAATAAAGCATATCATGTAAAATACAGTATTAATCAATCATGCAGTTTAGCCAATTTAAACCCTAGGGTATTTCGGTAATTATGCTCTTTAGGGGTAATTTCGTAACTTACGGAACTACACAAGCTATTTCAGTAATTTTTAGCAGTTTTATGCAATTTGGTTCCACCATCTAACTAACAGGCTACTTTCCCCATCTCTTACCCATATTGGTCCGTAAGCCCATTGGGCCGAGTTTTGGCCCATCGAGGCCCTCTTTTCGGGAAGTACGTTAAGACGTCACACAAATTTACTTACCACATTGCGGTGCTAGATCTAACAATTACTCTACGTCTTTGAGAGCATTCGCATACTCACAAGCCCATGAAATGCCAAAATTTCGGCATTTCGGCTTTTGCCGAATTAAACTAAGAAAGGGTGTTCGGTACACACCTGATTCGCGACGACAGCTACTGAGATCTCTTCCGATGTCCTACAATTGATTAGCACAGTTCTTATTTACAAACCATAATCACTAAACCCCAAAACTTACTTATCCATGATCGAACCATGTCCCTAAAAGCCTTTGAAACCTTACCTTTTTGCCAAAATCGATAGCTAGCTCCGAATCCGATTGCTCCAACAACCCACGCCTTCAATCCAACACTTCAGAAGACACTAATCATTGACAGAAAAAGTCAGTTAAAAACCCTTAGAGCGACATGCCCAAATCGACAGCCTCCCTAGATTTTAGGGACTTCGGCTTTTCCTAACTTTGTAAAATATGACCAGATCTGAGATGATGAACACTTACCCCGTACTCCTCTTTGATCTCCATGCAATCTGATGCAAATTTATCTTTCAAACAACGGTAGACCTCGACTCCCAAAGTTTTGAAGTTTCGGCTATAAGCCCCCAAATCTATGGTTTTTCGGCTTTTGGGTGATGAAGGAGATGACAATGTGGAACTATAACCTGGATGTAGAATTCCCGACAGGTCTCTAGAGTTCCAAAAGAATAATCGTTGATTAATGGAAACACAATGTTAAAGGGTTTGGCTCTGAAGAAATCGGTACCTGTAATATGTGTTCAAGATTTTGACTTTTATGGATTCGGCAAAAGTATTGATGAACAACAGAATTGATGAACAGTTTTGAAGAAGAAAAATAGAAGAATAAGAATAGGGGAAGTGGTAGTTTCGGCTAGAGAGGAAAAAGAGAGAAGAAAAACCTTGTGATGTCTAAGTAGAAAGGAACGACACCACTCAATACCCTAGGTGCCGAAATACTAACCTCATAACCCTCTGCTGATTTTTCCCCCTTCAATTCCCAAAATTCGGCCAACTCCTAACCTCTCTCCTAATCCCTTAAATCTCTCCCCTTATCACTCCTTAATCCAAGCGTTTGGACTAATCCAAACTCTCCTTTAGCAGAATCCACCTGGACTCCAACACTACCCCTCCTGCACTTAAAAATAAATGCATCTATTTGTCAACACGGGGAATCGATCCCATGCCTTCCCCAATGCTCCACACGCCACTTTTCTAGGAACCTAGTGGCGTCACCCTTGCCACTTTACCAGAGGCTCATTTGTGATGCAATTTACCCATCACTCCACTTAAGGGCCACTTAGCCAGAACCCCTAACCTTTTAAGTCCAAAATTCAAAAATTCAACCGGGTTTCAGCCAACACATGGGCCTTCTATAAGCCCATTTACCTACTCAAAATATTAATTTCACATCCGAATACAAAATTTTAAAATCTTTACAAAATATTGAAAACCGCGAATAAATCCGAAAATCAGGATGTTACAACTCTACCCTCCTTAAAGAAATTTCGACCTCGAAATTTTACCTTATTAGAACAGTTGAGGGTACTGTTGACACATAGCCTCCTCAGTCTCCCAAGTAGCTTCTTCTTTCCATGGTTCGTCCAAAGTACTTTCACTAGTGGAACTGATTTCCTTCTCAACACCTTGACGTCACGATCAAGTATTTGCACAGGTTCCTCTTCGAAAGTTAAATCTGACTGTACCTCGATTTTTGCACTGGTATGATATGTGTTGGGTCAGATCGATACCTCCTCAGCATGGATACATGAAAAATGTCGTGGATACGCTGCAGTTTTGGTGGTAACTCTAGCTGATAAGCCACTGGTCCAACCCCTTAACAATTCGGTAAGGCCCAATAAACCGTGGGCTCAACTTACCCTTCTTACCAAATCTTAAAATTTTCTTCCAAGGGGAAACCTTCAAGAAAACCATATCCTTAACAGCGAACTCAATCTCTTTGCGCTTCAGATCCGCATACGACTTCTGTTTATCGGATGCCTCCTTTAACCGATCCCTTATCAGCCTAACCTTGCTTTCAGTGTCTGCCACCAATTTCGGTCCAAGCACTCATCGTTCACCCAACTCTGTCCAACACGTCGGCGTACGACATCTTCGCCCATAAAGCGCTTCATATGGAGCCATCTGAATACTTGCTTGGTAGCTGTTATTGTAAGCAAACTCCGCCAGTGGCAAGTAGTCCTTCCAACTTCCACGAAAATCAATGATACAACCTCTTAACATATCTTCCAAAACCTGAATAACCCTTTCTGACTGTCCATCTGTCTGTGGGTGAAAAGCAGTGCTAAAATTCAATCGTGTACCCAACGCTTCCTGCAACTTCTGCCAAAATCGAGATGTAAACCTAGGGCCTCGATCAGAAATTATCGACACTGGTACCCCATGCAGTCGCACCACCTCCGCTACATATAACTTGGCCAACTTTTGCAGTGAGTAGTCGGTACGAACAGGTATGAAATGAGAAGATTTTGTTAACCTATCCACAACCACCCACACCGAATATTTCTTGGTGGGTGTCAAAGGTAACCCACTCACAAAGTCCATTGTTACTCTTTCCCACTTCCATAACGGAATTTTCACAGGTTGCAGTAATCCTGAAGGCAATTGGTGCTCAGCCTTAACCTGCTGGCACGTCAGACATTTCCCAACAAATTCAGTCACCTCTCGTTTTAATCTGGGCCACCAGTACACTTCTCGCAAGTCTCGATATAACTTATTCCCTCCAGGATGCATGGCACGGAGTCCACCATGAGCCTCTTTTAGAATTAACTGCCTCAATTCAGGGTCCTTTGGAATACAAACCCTTCCACGAAAGCACAGAACTCCTTCACTGTTCAACCCAAAATCGTCGTTCTCACCACTCTTAACTCGCTGGAACCGGAGAGCTAATGAATCGTCCTTCAACTGTTTTTCCTTAATCTGCTCAGTCCAAGTAAGACTTACCTGCAATTCTGCCAACAAGCTTCCATCGTTGTACAGACTCAATCGTGCAAACAAGGCTCTCAAATCAGTAACAACCCTTCGACTCAACGCATCTGCCACCACATTAGCCTTTCCTGGGTGGTACTCTATCGAACAGTCGTAGTCTTTAAGCAACTCCACCCATCTTCGTTGCCTAAGGTTCAACTCCTTCTGAGTCAACAAATACTTTAGGCTCTTATGATCTGTATATATAATGCACTTCTCCCCATATAAGTAATGTCTCCAAATTTTTAACGCAAAAATCACCGCTGCTAGCTCCAAATCATGCGTAGGGTAATTCACCTCATGAGCCTTAAGCTGTCGCGATGCATAAGCGACCACCTTGCCCTCTTGCATCAGTACGCAACCTAACCCCACATGCGACGCATCGCTATATACAGTAAAGTCCTTCCCAGACACCGGTTGAATCAACACTAGCGCTTCGGTCAAAACCTTTTTCAACCGATCAAAAGCTTTTTACTGTATCTCGGTCCAGACAAATGGTACTCCTTTCCTTATGAGTTTTGTCAAGGGTGCCGCCATTACCGAGAAACCTTCCACAAACCTTCTGTTGTAACCTGCTAACCCTAAAAAACTCTGAATTTCCGATACTGACCTAGGTGGCTTCCATTCCAGAATTGCTTCAATTTTACGAGGATCCACCTTAATCCCCTCGGCAGAGACCACATGCCCTAGGAAGGTTACCTCCCTCAACCAGAATTCACACTTGCTGAATTTTGCATGGAGCTCCTTTTCCCTTAACACTTACAGCACAATACGGAGATGCTCATCATGCTTCGCCTCCGTTTCAGAGTATACCAGGATATCGTCGATAAAGACGACTATGAACCGATCCAAGTAAGGTTGGAATACTCGATTCATCAGATCCATAAAAGTTGTAGGTGCGTTTGTCAGCCCAAATGGCATGACCACAAACTCATAATGTCCATATCGAGTTCGAAATGCTATTTTATGAATATCCCCTTCTTTTACCCTTAGCTGATGGTATCCAGAACGAAGATTGATTTTGGAGAATACCGAAGCTCCCCTCAGTTGATCGAACAGATCGTCAATCCTTGGTAGTGGATACTTATTCTTAATCATCACTTTGTTCAACTAGCGATAATCGATGCACATGCGCATCGTTCCGTCCTTTTTCTTCACAAACAGGACCGGTGCTCCCCAAGGAGACACACTAGGCCTAATGAAGCCTCTATCTAACAACTCCTAAATTTGAGCCTTCAGTTCCACTAACTCCTTCGGTGCCATCCTATAGGGTGCAATAGATACTGGAGCTGTTCCAGGCAACAAATCGATTCCAAACTCGACTTCCCGATTCGAGGAAATCCAGGAAGCTCTTCCGAAAAAACATCTTGGAATTCCCTAACAGTTCTAATGGTCTCCACAGTCAGATCCTCAGTTTCAGCTTGGCTTACCAAAGCCAGATATGCCTCACACCCCTTGCGCATCAGTTTCTCAGCCCTCAACGCCGATACTACATTGGATAAGTAATCCCTCCGTTCTCCAAAAATCATTACCTCTTCATCATTGACAGTCCTTAACACCATCCTCTTAGCTGCACAATCCAAAGTTGCCTTATGCTTGGTCAACCAATCCATCCCTAGTATCAAATCGAATTCTTCAAGCGGTAACTCCATCAAATCTCCACAGAAAACCCCACCTTTAATCTCGAAAGGCACCTCCTTGAAGAGTTTCTCTACCTTAACCGAATGACCTAAAGGACTTATCACAGACACCCCACACACAGTCTCCTCGAAGTGCACACCCAGTGCCCCAGAAATGTTATATGCCACATATGAATGGGTTGATCCCACATCAATCAGAGCAGCATAAGGTACACCATATATAAAAAACGTACCAGTTATGACATCAGGTGCATCACCCTCCTCGCGGCGACGAGCAGCATACACCAAAGCTGGCTGACGAGCATCCGCGTTACCAATACCCCTACCGGGTGCCCCACGTCCACGGCCATTACCACCGCGACCTTGTCCATGACCTCTTGGCAGTGGCGGTCCATCCCTCACAGGTTGAGCCGGTCGCACACCCCTTGTTCGGCCACCTGAGCCTGAGTGGCCCTCCTAAGACAATCCTTAATCCTATGCTCCTTAGACCCACAACGAAGACAAGCCCCAGAACGCTTCCAGCACTCTCCTTGATGTATTCTGCCATAATCCCCACAAGCTTGCGGTCTACCTGTGTTCACCGAAACTGCTCGAACCGGTTCCTCCATCCTAGCTCTCTTAACAATTCGCTTTGCAGCACCCACTGGTCCAGCATCCCTTCTGAACCAATTCCGATCCCTATCACGATTCTTCCGTTCAGTTTGTTTCACCTCCTCGGCTATCTTAGCCTTCTCTACCAGTGCAGCGAAATCTCGCTCTCTCTGCGGAGCTATGAGCACCCTTAACTCATCTCTGAGACCATCCTCAAAACGAACGCTACACTCGTATTCGGTGGAAACGATGCCATTAGCAGACCGACTCAACCGTAGAAACTCCGCCTCATATTCAGCAATGGTCTTATTTCCCTGAGTCAGATTCAAGAACTCCTTTCTGCGTGCATCCACATAGCTAGCTCAAACATATTTTGCCTTAAAGGTCTGTTTGAACAGCTCCCATGTTACACTCTCAGCTGGGGTACCCTCTCTCATAGTAATCCACCACTGATACGCTTCATCCGACAGTAACGACACCGCCTCTTTCAACTTCTGTTCTACTGAGCAGTCTAGGTCATCCATGATCTGCTCTGTGGCTTCCAACCAGTACTCAGCCACATTTGGGGCCACTCCAGATACGCCCCTAAAAATCTCAACTACGTTGGCCCGAAGGCGTTCAGAAATGGACCCCCTATTCATGGGCCCGATGTTAGCTCCGGCCACCCTTTCCAAAACCCTCAACATGGCCTGAGACAAAGCGTCATCCCCTGCGGCCTGATTATACAGCCCATTTTCATTAACCGGTGGTGGACGTACCTCGCCAGCTGGCATGTGTTCAGATGACGCAGATCCAGCTTGAGTGCTACCTCGGCCTCGACCACGGCCTCTTCCCCGAGTAACCCTTGTACTCATAACGATTTATCTGTTTGCGAATTTTATGACATTAGTTTACTGGTTCCACTGTTTATTACAGAATGTCTTATGAACAGATAGAGTTTCAGAGTTATTTTTGCGTAATCACGATTTAGCTACGGTCGCAGTTTTGTAGCCCTAATATCATATTATCAATAGCACTATCTCTAAGGCTCAGTACTATCTACAGTATTATTTCCATTCCAGTTCCATAAATATTTAAAGCAGAAAAAGAACACTTACAGACTTAGTGCCGGGGATTCAGTGTGCCACTTCTTTATCAGTCCATGTAAAAATTAAAAACCATGTTTTTGTTTACCGAAAATAAAAGGATCTGATTTGAAAACACTTTTATTTTAAAACCATTGATATAACCCTGTTTAACAATAGAAAAACTTGAACATTCTTTGAAAAACTTACCATTTCCAAAAATACCCTTTTTAGGCCTAAGTTTTTAAAAAGATTTTCGGACCCGATCCACAGCCGAGTTGTTGCAACCAGGCTCTGATACCACTAAATGTAACACCCCAAACCCGGCCTAGACGTTATGACCGGATCTGATGCGCCACATCGAAGCGTTCAAAACATTCCGTATTACTTAGTTGGAAAACTTAATTGGTGTCGTAAAAGACACTTTTAAAAGTAGGTTAAAGTGAATGGAAGCTGTGCACCAGGTAGGAAACCAGGAAGAAGAGGAGGTGAGTCCGTCGGACTGCTTAAGTACCAAGCTCCCTTCGGATCCAATCCTAGACATGCACACCGCCATTGCCACACTCTACATCTCGTATAATTTTGAGAAAACCGTTTGGTTATGTCCATCTTAAGAAAATGATTAAGGTTGAAAACGTTTGCTTAGCGGAAGTCTTACTCGTATTCGTGTTATTTTGAAATCACTTAATGTTTTTGAAAATGTGTCCTAGAGCTAATCTATTTCGTTAGTTATCATAGATCAGTTTTATCATAATAGAATTAAATAATAAAGAAACAACCCAAACCATAAAAATAATTAGCGGCCTTATTACAAAAAAAACCCAAAACCATAAACGAAAAATATGGAAAATCTAGTTCACCGGAAGAAAACGAATTTGCAGAAAACGTGTGGCCACTCCGAATCCCGCCCAGCTCCAAGTCCACCAACTAGGGCTCACCTGCAAGGATGGAAGAAAAAGGGGTGAGTTTGGGAAAACTCAATGTATACAGAAACCCATCCAAAGCCCAAATCAGCTCGAGCCCATTGGGCCTAAGCCCCATTCAGATAACAGTACACAGTGGACCGAAGCCCATTTCAGAATACAGTAGCAAGGCCTTAGCCCCTTTTTACATAACAGTGTGGCCCATAGGCCCAGTTCAGTAACATAGGTAACAATAGTAGTAATGCATGCAAACCCATCTGGGGAGACTACTCAACCCACCAACCGCTACACTGCCCCGTACCAGCCCTCCACTCCATGTGGGGAATATCTCAACCCACCCAGCCCTACACTCCACAATTGCAGCAACGCTGCTCAAATATCAGTAAGTTGAGGCAAAGCCTCCAGTACGTGGATGAACCACTTTCAATACTTCCTCCATCAATACCGGAATCCCATGCAACAGATATTAATAAAGCATATCGTGTACAATACAGTATTAATCAATCATGCAGTTTAGCTAATTTAAACCCTAGGGGTATTTCGATAATTATGCTCTTTAGGGGTAATTTCGTACTTACGCAACTACACAAGTTATTTCAGTAATTTTTAGCCGTTTTATGCAATTTGGTTCCACCATCTAACTAACATGCTACTTTGCCCATCTCTTACCCATATTGGTCCGTAAGCAAATTGGGGCCAGTTTTGGCCCATCGAGGCCCTCTTTTTCCGAAGTACGTTAAGACGTCACACAAACTTACTTACCACCTTGCGGTGCTAGATCTAACAATTACTCTACGTCTTTGAGAGCATTCGCATACTCACAAGCCCATGAAATGCCGAAATTTCGGCATTTCGGCTTTTGCCGAATTGAACTAAGAAAGGGTGTTCGGTACACACCTGATTCGCGATGACTGCTACTGAGATCTCTTTCGATGTCCTACAATTGATTAGCACAGTTCTTATTTACAAACCATAATCACTAAACCCCAAAACTTACTTATCCATGATCGAACCATATCCCTAAAAGCCTTTGAAACCTTACCTTTTTGCCAAAATCGATAGCTAGCTCCGAATCTGATTGCTCCAACAACCCACGCCTTCAATCCAACACTTAAGAAGACACTAATCATTGATAGAAAATGTCAGTTAAAAACCCTTAGAGCGACATGCCCAAATCGACAGCCTCCCTAGATTTTAGGGACTTCGGCTTTTCCTAACTTTGTAAAATATGACCAGATCTGAGATGATGAACACTTACCCCTTACTCCTATTTGATCTCCATGCAATCTGATGCAGATTTATCTTTCAAACGACGGTAGAACTCGACTCCCAAAGTTTTGAAGTTTCGGCTATAAGCCCTCAAATCTATGGTTTTTCGGCTTTTGGGTGATGACGGAGATGACAATGTGGAACTATAACCTGGATGTAGAATTGCCGACAGGTCTCTAGAGTTCTGAAAGAATAATCATTGATTAATGGAAACACAATGTTAAAGGGTTTGGCTCTGAAGAAATCGGTACCTGTAATGTGTTCAAGATTTCGGCTTTTATGGATTCGGAAAAAGTATTGATGAACAGCAGAATTGATGAATAGTTTTGAAGAAGAAAAATAGAAAAACAAGAGTAGGGGAAGTGGTAGTTTCGGCTAGAGAGGAAAAAGAGAGAAAAGCAAAACCTTGTGATGTCTAAGCAGAAAGGAACGGCACCACTCAATACCCTAGGTGCCGAAATACTAACCTCATAACCCTCTGCTGATTTTTCCCCCTTCAATTCCCAAAATTCGGCCAACTCCTAACCTCTCTCCTAATCCCTTAAATCTCTCCCCTTATCAATCTTTAATCCAAGCGTTTGGACTGATCCAAACTCTCCTTTAGCAGAATCCACCTGGACTCCAACACTACCCCTCCTGCACTTAAAAATAAATGCATCTATTTGTCAACACGGGGAATCGATCCCATGCCTTCCCCAATGCTCCACACGCCACTTTTCTAGGAACCTAGTGGCGTCACCCTTGCCACTTTACCAGAGGCTCATTTGTGATGCAATTTACCCATCACTCCACTTAAGGGCCACTTAGCCAGAACCCCTAACCTTTTAAGTCCAAAATTCAAAAATTCAACCGGGTTTCGGCCAACACATGGGCCTTCTATAAGCCCATTTACCTACTCAAAATATTAATTTCACATCTGAATACAAAATTTTAAAATCTTTACAAAATATTGAAAACCGCGAATAAATCCGAAAATCAGGATGTTACAGTTCATGAGTACAATAGCCAAACATAGATTTGTCTAATGAATTGAACAAATGCCGTGTGAGTGATTGAAATGAATGAGTTGGAGGTTGGATCATATTAAGATTCGGCTTTGCACATAAATATTAAGAGTTTGATATTTTTATGATTTTTGGAAGGTAAATAAGGTTATGCTCGAGTTAAATACAAGATTATGGCTGATTTGTGTTTAGTGAGTTTCGGCCAAGGACTTTACGTGCACTCGGTTCAAGTAGAGTAAATGTGACGGGTAGAAAATGGTTGTTAATTGAGATAGTTTAAGGTATTTGTAAGTAGTTTGAATAAATGAACAATAATAATAATAAATCATCTAGTGAATTGGTGTAATTGCCGAATTTGAACTAGAAAGTTATTGAGTAATGTTTGTATGTTAAGTGATAGAATAGAGCGAATGCTTGGAATGTGATATGTATGAATTATAAGTTGGATTAAAGGCTGTTATATTGCCTTATCATTTTCGGGAATGTGCTATGTCAAAGAAATTGAGGGTTGATGTTTAAGTAAGGTAAGTATAGGTATATTCGGCTTGTAGTTTTATAAATGTGATATGAGTATTTTGTGTTGTAAATGAGTAGGAAGTATGTTAAGAATGGTTCTAAAATGTATATGGATGCCGTATGATTGTGTTTGATTGAGAAGTAAATTGTTTGATTTAGCTCAAGAGCTTAGAGGATCAAAGTTGGATAAGGGAAAGGAAAAAGTGGTCGAATAGCCGTTGAAATCGTTTGACAACATTCGAGGTAAGTTTTCGAGTAATGAAACTTAGTTTATGATTTGATTAAGTCATGACATATAAGCATAACAAATAAACGGTGATATAATGATTCTACTTGAATTGTATATTGAGGTGATTAGTTTATACCTATGACGGGTAGCCGAATGTGTATAGAGATTATGTGATACGAGTCACAAAAGCCCAAATTCTTGAAGGCGAGGCCCAATAAGCAAATTCCCAGCCCAATCAAGAAATCCATCCATACTTAGTTGAAAATCAGGCCAAATTGTCAAAGTGGCCCAAGTTGTAAAGTTTTATTTTTATTTTTATTTATTTATTTATTTATTTACTTAGTTTAAATTTTTATGTCAATATTCAGTCCAAGAGTCCCAGATAAAATGACCTTTGACCGAATTTCCATATTAAAATAATTAGGAGTTTTTTTTATTTTAGTTTTCTAATTAGATTAGGACTAGTTATAAGGCCTATTTAAAGGCATGACTGTCCACCTTGTTAAACACTTATCATTATTATTAAAATTTCAGATTTGTTGAGAGCAGAATTTTCTTTGAGTTTTCTCCAAGATTTCTCTCTTGAGTTTTCTTTAGAAGTTGTTTTAACAATCTTTTTGATTGTGGGAGCCATCTTCAACCTTCTTCTTGCCATTGATATTCTTTGGAGGGGAGATTAGAGCCGTTTGAAGGGAGTTGTGAGATCTTTCGAGATTTCAAGGCTTCTTAGGACTTATCTTTTAATTTCTTACTGTCAATTCTTTCTTTATTTCTACTTGTGCTGAATCATTATCTAATCTATTTTCTGTTCTTATTGTGTTTTCAACCTTTTTCTATCTTAAGGAATCAGCCCAAAAATCCTCAATTTCTAGGGTTTTTCCATACTCTTTTTGGATGAAATTAGATTGTCGAAATTTGGGGAAAACTATCTTGGTGTTCAATTGGGCAGAATCACAATCTCCTTGAGGGTTTCAAGAACCCTAACACTTATTTCTATTCTCAATTTGATTCTTTGCTGATTTGGGGATTTTATTTCAGATCTGAAAATTCAAAAAAAATCTAATCTTTTAATTTTCTGTTTCGTTTCAGATCTAATTGTTTAGGGTTTTCGTAGAAGTTTCTCGTGACTTGGCAACTCGATCTTGGTCCGCGCGCAACCCCGTATCATTTGGTATCAGATTTTGGGCGTTTTGGGTGTTCTTGGTTGATTTCTAAACTGATCTCTATTTTTTAAAGCATAAACGGCAGTTTTACCCAGAAAAATTGTTCAAAAAAATTTCATTTGAGTGGGTAAACGTCGTCCGATTGATCTAAAATTTTACATACATGTTTTTGGCACTGTGATTGAATATAAAAAAAAAATTATTCCCGCAAAAAAATCAGTCAAAAAAGTCAAAAAAATAAAAAAAATACGAAATCAAAAAAAATTTAAAAAAAGATTTAGCGGATTGAATTTGGTGCCCAAAATTTCCAGATCAAAAATTCAATATATAAGGACACTCCAGATTTAATTTCGTGATTTTTGGAGATCGGGAACACCTCGAACGAAGTTGTCAAGTTACTCTGCAGTTTTTCGGGTTTTCTGTTTTCAGCAATTTTTATTGATTCTTAGCTGTAGGTTTTCATTTGTTTCCCTTTATTCTTCCTTTACGTTATCTAACACCTTCTTGTTTCTTGTGTTAGTAGGATTTAAACGTGTGCACAACTTCTTCCTCGGTGCAACACGAATCAATTGGTGTCTCGTCAGTTTTTGGCATCCTAGTGCAAATTAGGATTCTTTGGTAGTTTGGTTCACACTCTCTAATTGGTTGATATAAACTCTGATAAAGAACTCACAAGATTGAACTCGACCTCATTGAGAATTTGATTTTTTCTTTTTGAGTGATTAACGGTGAGGTTTGATAACTTTTATTTTTGAGTGTTGAGTGTTTTGCAGGTTTTAAAAAAAAATGTCTACAGGTGATAATACTAGTGACATATTTAAAAAATTCCAACAACAGTTGGACGAACAGGCTGCTGCACTTCGAGCGTTGACTGCTACTATCAATGAGGTGCGGTTGAATCAAGAGCCTCAATATCGAGATCAAATTAAAGACGATGTGGATAACCAGCCTCCTGCTCATAGGCGCGCTCCTCGGCGTGTCCCTAGAACTGATTATGATCTTCATGATCGTGGACAACCCTCTTTGGCAAAACCAAAGAGCGAGCAGCAACGAGAACATCTCTTTCATACTCGCTGCCATGTACAAGGTAAGCTTTGTAGAGTTATTATTGATGGTGAAAGTTGCTCGAACGTAGCCAGCACGACGATGGTGGAAAAGCTTTGCTTAACCACTACCAAGCATCCACGACCTTATCAACTACAAGGGCTTAGCAACGAAAGCCAATTTAAGGTCACTCAACAAGTGCGCATCGCCTTTTCTATCGGTAAATATCAAGACGAAGTCGTGTGCGACGTAGTACCTATTCAAGCCTGCCATTTATTGCTAGGAGAACCATGGCAACTGGATCGAAAAGTCACTCACGATGGTCGTACCAATAGGTATTCTTTCAAGCATCAAGGAAAGAAACTTACCTTAGTGCCGCTCACTCCGGAACAAGTCCATGAGGACCAAATCAAACTGAGAAATTCTGTTAAAACAAGTGAGGAAAAAGAAAAAGAGAATGAAAAAGAGCAAAAAGAGATTGAGAGTGAAAAGGAATGTGAAACAGAAAAGAAATTTGAAAAAGAAGTTGAAGAAAGAAGAGAAAATGAGTTAGAAAAAGAAACAAAAGAAAAAGACGAGGAAAGGCTAGTGAGGAATGTTTCCACTAACCAAGATATGAATTTTTCTTGTGTTGCTACTTTTCAGGTTCCTGAAAGATCGAAAGATAACTTTCAACTTCAATACCTCCCAAATGAAAGACGCTTTCATACGATCAACTTAGGCAAAGATGAAATCACACTACATGATCCCGAAGGTAAGCGAGGTAAGGAAATTTTAGAAACCGAGTCCATTGCAGATTTGAAAATTATTGATAAAACTTTTGGTGACTTAGTTCTTAAAAGATCCCCTCATTTTGATCCGATTAATTGTTACTCTTCGATTGTGGTTGATAAAGTCATTACGAAAAGAAGCGTGATTTGTTATTCTCTTGATTTACCTTGTGTAAAATCCTCAAATTTGTCCAAATCTGTTTTGGAGAATAAGGTAACGAAATTTTCCAAATTTGTTTTCAATTTATATTCGTGCCTTAAACAGTTTATGTGGTTGTACATGAAGTTTGAGTTCCATTTGACAAAGGTTAACTCAACAACGGAGATTCAACTACACTATGCCCCTGATGAGCGAAGGTTTATTTTAAATGAAAAAGGTAAAATCGACCCTTATTCTTCTGCTTATCGAGGTAAGATGCTTGAAACCTTTGAAACACTTTTGTACTCCTCGGATAGTGATAAAGATCGTGTTGATGAACACTTAGATCGAAACGTGCTTGACTGTCCTATTTTATTTATTGATGATCTATCTGTTTTGATGGTTGATAAAAAGATTCTTGTTTTTGATAATGCATGTGTGAGTGAATCTATAGACCGTCGATTAATGCATGGTATGATTATGCAACTCTGTGAACCATGTGAATCTTTTCAAATACCTACTTGTGACGATTATGTTTACCATTTGATTTATTACTCGCAATTTATTCATGGTTTGTGGGAACAATGTGAGACGACTGAATGCCTTAAAACATGTCCATCTTTGTTTCAAATATTTGACGAGGCAGTGGTGAGTAAATTAGATTGTTTGCATGGTAATCTGAATCTGTCCATTCACATACGTTATACCTGTTCTGTTATGCTTATGATTGGACTACAAGCTTGTTTCCGTTGCTATTTACTATCTCATGGCTATTCTTTTCAGTGGACTCAATTGCCATTAGTCCCGTTCGATAGAGGAAAGTCGAGTTCATTTGATTTTTCAGATTCGAGGACGAATCTTTTTGAGGAAGGGGGGAATGATACGAGTCACAAAAGCCCAAATTCTTGAAGGCGAGGCCCAATAAGCAAATTCCCAGCCCAATCAAGAAATCCATCCATACTTAGTTGAAAATCAGGCCAAATTGTCAAAGTGGCCCAAGTTGTAAAGTTTTATTTTTATTTTTATTTATTTATTTATTTATTTACTTAGTTTAAATTTTTATGTCAATATTCAGTCCAAGAGTCCCAGATAAAATGACCTTTGACCGAATTTCCATATTAAAATAATTAGGAGTTTTTTTTATTTTAGTTTTCTAATTAGATTAGGACTAGTTATAAGGCCTATTTAAAGGCATGACTGTCCACCTTGTTAAACACTTATCATTATTATTAAAATTTCAGATTTGTTGAGAGCAGAATTTTCTTTGAGTTTTCTCCAAGATTTCTCTCTTGAGTTTTCTTTAGAAGTTGTTTTAACAATCTTTTTGATTGTGGGAGCCATCTTCAACCTTCTTCTTGCCATTGATATTCTTTGGAGGGGAGATTAGAGCCGTTTGAAGGGAGTTGTGAGATCTTTCGAGATTTCAAGGCTTCTTAGGACTTATCTTTTAATTTCTTACTGTCAATTCTTTCTTTATTTCTACTTGTGCTGAATCATTATCTAATCTATTTTCTGTTCTTATTGTGTTTTCAACCTTTTTCTATCTTAAGGAATCAGCCCAAAAATCCTCAATTTCTAGGGTTTTTCCATACTCTTTTTGGATGAAATTAGATTGTCGAAATTTGGGGAAAACTATCTTGGTGTTCAATTGGGCAGAATCACAATCTCCTTGAGGGTTTCAAGAACCCTAACACTTATTTCTATTCTCAATTTGATTCTTTGCTGATTTGGGGATTTTATTTCAGATCTGAAAATTCAAAAAAAATCTAATCTTTTAATTTTCTGTTTCGTTTCAGATCTAATTGTTTAGGGTTTTCGTAGGAGTTTCTCGTGACTTGGCAACTCGATCTTGGTCCGCGCGCAACCCCGTATCATTATGTTATAAAGCAAATCAAATCATGCTCTTTGTATGTGGCTATTGAGCCGAAAATGGTAATGGTTGATAAGTGTCTTGTGTTTGAATTCTAGTTATGAAAATGAAATACAGATGTGTCATGATTCATTGATATATGTGCTTGATTATTCGGATGATATCCGGGCTAAGTGTCGAAGGGATTTGTGCTAGTGACTATATCCGGGCGAAGTCCCGAAGGCATTTGTGCGAGTAGTTGCTATACCCGGGCTAAGTCCCGAAGGCATTTGTGCTAGTGACTACATCCGGGCTAAGACCCGAAGGCATTTGTGCGAGTTGCTATATCCGGCTAAATCCCGAAGGTACTTGGGTTTGGAAGTGAGCAATCTTGCTGTAATAATTTCAATTAATACACTCATAACATACAAACGATAAGGTATGTTTCGTATATGCATCGGAAAGGTTGATTCCTTTCAAATAGTACTCGCTCAATTGATTAACGAGTTTCCGGCCTCTAGTTAGGTTTGATACCCTGTGTATGAATATATTGGTTGAAGCGTGAAGAAATTATTCATTTAGTCATATGAACGCTATACTTTAGTCGTAAATAATTTCGTTACTCAAAACTTACTAAGCATTAAATGCTTATTCCGTTTCTTTAATTCTCTATTTTATAGATTTTTGTTCGTCAGCTATCGGACTCGGGATTGTCGAAGTCGAAGTCGTCCACACTATCTAAGCCCTTTTGGTACTCTTTTAGTTAAACGTTGATAATGGCATGTATAGGACTAACCTTTGTTGTTAATCAAGTACCTTTGGTAATGTGTATATATTCGGATAGCCATGCGAAAATGGCTTAAATATTTTGAGCATAGTATTAAAATCATTTTGTATATATATGGTTATTGAGAGGTGTGGAAATGCTTGGCAATGATTAGCCATTGGAATGGTTAATCACGATCATATTTGGTGCTATGTATGTCCAATGGCTAGTTGAATCATGGAAACTATGAAATAGGTGAAATTTACCTTAAAATAGATGCTAACATTAGTAGTGATGTGAGTTTGAAAATTCTCTAAAAATAGTACGAATGTAATTAAATAATGAATAAATTATGTAATCGAACCTTGATGTGTCTATTTTCATATGGAAGAAGCAAAACGACCATATGAGCTATATTTTATGAGATGTTTAAGTTTTCGTGAAACGGGGCTAGAACGGTTACTGGATCCCCTATTCTGACTTTGGAAATTTACCATAAATTAACCAGAAATAATTAGAAGTCATTCTTTATATGTACAGATTATTTTTGAGTCTAGCTTCATTAGAAACAAACGGAATATGTATTGAAGCCCTGTACAGGGAAATATTTAAGTTGTAATGCATGAAGGTTAGAGTAGTCGAACCCTGAAACTGGGGAGAATTTAACTAATAAACTGTACTAATTGGCCTGACTAAAAATTCTAGAAAAAACATCTGTAGATGGATATATGAGTCTAGTTTCAGGGAAAATTTACGGAATCAGTTTTTGAGTTCTGGAACTCGAGATATGATTTTTAAGGTGACAGTGACGCAGTTAGCCAACTTGTCTAAAAATTTTAAAATGAACTGTGTAAATAAATGAATTAAGTTCGTTAACACCTCGTGTTCGACTCCAGCAACGGTCTCAGGTGCAGGGCGTTACAATTTTATTGGTATCAGAGCTACGGTTTAGTCGATTCTAGGACTACCGTAATACGTTCGGGTCTAGCTATACATGCCATTGTGTGTCTATTTAATAGTGTGGTGATTTCTGACAGTTAAAAATGTGTTTGTTTATAGTAATGGATCCCGATCCCAACCGAGCGGTAGCTAATGATTTTGAGAGTGTAGCGTCTGCACCCGCACAAGGGACAGCACCGGTGGACTCTCAACCTATTGCTAGTAATCAGCATGACGAAGCTAGACAGGCTTTTTATAACATAATGAATGATTGGTTCAACCAATACATTCAAACTAATACGGCTGTTCCACAACCCCCATTTCTGACTAATACAACCCCTGCACCTGCGATACCTCCGGTAACTGACCAGATAAGGTTAAATAAGCCCCCAATTGATCAACCGGAAACACGGGGCTACTGAATTTAAAGCTACAGACAGCGACGATGCCAAGCAAGCTGAATTTTGGTTGGACAACACTGTTCGGGTACTTGATGAACTATCTTGCACACCCGATGAATGCCTAAAGTGTACGATCTCCTTGCTACGTGATTCTGCCTACTATTGGTGGAATACGTTGATTTCTGTTGTGCCCAGAGAGCAAGTAACTTGGGAGTTTTTCCAAACCGAGTTTTGAAAAAAGTATATCAGCCAGAGATTCATTGATCAAAAACAAAAAGAATTTCTTGAACTTAAACAAGGTTCCATGTCGGTTACAGATTATGAACGAAAGTTTGTAAGGCTTAGCCGGTACGCGCGAGAATGCATTTCTTCAGAAGCTGTGATGTGTAAACGTTTCGAAGATGGACTGAACGATGATATAAAGCTGTATGTTGGCATTTTAGAAATCAGAGAATTTGTGGTACTTGTCGAGCGAGCTTGCAAAGCCGAAGAGCTCAGTAAGGAGAAAAGAAAAGCTGATATGGAAGCAAAGGAGTTTCATAAGAGATCTTCGGGAAAGCCCTTTCAACAGTCATCGAAGAAATTTAGAGATGATTTAGGCCGACCTAGAGACACGTCGGGCTTTTCTAGACGAGACCGTGATCGACCCCCTGTGAGTACACGAGTTACTTCGGTCGCCAGTGTTGGAAATGATCATCGAGGCAGAATAGAGTGCCAGTATTGTGGTAAATGGCATTCGGGGAGTTGTAGATTCCATGACCGCTCCTGTTACAAGTGCGGATCAGTTGACCACTTTATTAAAGATTGTCTGAGATTGTCTTAACAGAATATAAATCAGAGTGGGAAACCGGGTGCTACTACTGCTCGAGGTAGACCATCTAAAAATGCGGGGAATGCTAGTGGCGGTCAGAGAGGATCTAGAGATGTTACCACCAGATCTGAGGCTCGTGCTCCTGCCAGAGCTTATGCTATACGTGCACGCGAGGATGCTTCTTTGCCTGATGTTCTTACCGGTACATTCACTCTCTTTGATACTAATGTGATTGCATTGATTGACCTTGGTTCTACTCATTCTTATATATGTGAGACTTTAGCATCCAGTAAGACTTTACCTGTTGAGTCTACTGAGTTCGTTATTAGAGTGTCGAATCCCTTGGGTCATTGTGTGCTTGTTGATAAGGTGTGTAAGAAATGTCCCCTAGTAATTCGAGGTTCCTGTTTTCTGGCAGACTTGACGCTTTTACCGTTTGATGAATTTGATGTTATTCTCGGTTTGGATTGGTTGACCGTGCATGATGCGGTTGTGAATTGCAAAAGCAAGACTATTGATTTGAGGTGTGCAAATAATGAGATAATCCGAGTTGAGTCTACTGTCTTGAATGGATTGCCAACAATAATATCCTTGATGTTAGCTCAAAAATATGTGAGAAAGGGATGTGACGCGTATCTTGCATACGTGCTTGATAATGAAAAATCAGGAAAGAAAATTGAATCGGTACCAGTGGTTTGTGAATATCTGGATGTTTTCCCGAAAAATTACCGGGGTTACCACTTGTTCGGGATGTAGAGTTTGGCATCGAACTTGTACCTGGGACTACACCGATTTCAATAGCTCCGTATCATATGGCACCAACAGAATTGAAAGAATTAAAAACTCAGTTTCAAGGGTTGATGGATAGAGGTTTCGCTCGACCGAGTTTCTCGCCTTGGGGTGCACCAGTAATGTTTGTGAAAAAAAAGGACGAAACCATGAGGTTGTGCATCGACTATAATCAGTTGAATAAAGTGACAATAAAGAATAAATATCCGTTACCGCGTATTGATGATTTGTTTGATCAACTAAAGGGAGCCTCAGTGTTTTCAAAGATAGATTTGAGATCGGGTTATTATCAGTTGCGAATTCGATATTCGGATATACCCAAAACTGCTTTCAGAACGAGATACGATCACTACGAGTTTTTAGTGATGCCATTTGGGCTCACTAATGCCCCGGCGGTATTTATGGATTTTATGAATCGAATCTTTAGACCGTATTTGGATCGGTTTGTAGTTGTGTTTATCGATGATATTTTGGTCTATTCGGAAAATGGAACCGAACATGCTGAGCACCTGAGATTAGTGTTGCAGATTTTACGGGATAAGCAGTTATATGCTAAGTTCGGTAAATGTGAGTTCTGGTTGGGAGAAGTTAGCTTTTTGGGAAATGTGGTATCTGCATCGGGTATTCGAGTTGATCTGAGCAAAATTTTAGCCATTCTTAACTGGAAGCCTCCGAGAAACATTACTGAGGTTCGGAGCTTTTTGGGACTTGCCGGTTATTACAGACGGTTTGTAAAGGGTTTCTCGATGATAGCCACACCAATGACGAAACTACTTCAGAAAGATGTTAAGTTTGAATGGACAGAAAAATGTCAAAAAAGTTTCGATCAACTAAAAGCTTATTTGACTGAAGCTCCAGTACTAGTGCAGCCTGAATCAGGCAAAGAGTTTGTCATTTACAGTGATGCATCCTTACTAGGGTTAGGTTGTGTATTGATGCAAGAAGGTCGAGTTGTAGCTTATGCGTCGAGGCAATTGAAGCCACATGAGAAAAATTATCCAACCCATGATCTCGAATTAGCTGCCATCGTGTCCGCTTTGAAAATATGGCGACATTACTTATTTGGTGAGAAGTGCCATGTATTTTCGGATCACAAAAGTCTCAAATATTTGATGACTCAAAGAGATTTGAATCTGCGACAAAAACGTTGGCTTGAGTTGTTAAAATATTATGAACTTGTCATTGACTATCACCCGGGAAAGGCTAATGTGGTTGCGGATGCTTTAAGTTGTAAATCACTGTTTGCTTTACGAGCGATGAAGGTACACTTGTCTGTTCTATCCGATAATGTGTTAGTAGCAGAATTAAAGGCTAAACCATTATTGATTCATCAAATTCGTGAAGCTCAGAAAGTCGATGATGTATTAGTTGCAAAACGGGCTGAATGTGTTTCGAATAGGGAATCAGAGTTTCAAATTGATGATGACGATTGTTTGAGGTTCAGAAGTCGTTTGTGTCTTCCAAGAAATTCAGAACTTATTTCGATGATTCTGAACGAAGCTCATTGTAGCCGAATGTCAATTCACCCGGGGAGTACAAAAATGTACAACGATCTGAGATGTCAGTTTTGGTGGCATGGTATGAAACGAGACATTTCCGATTTTGTTTCGAAGTGTTTAATATGTCAACAAGTGAAAGCGGAACATCAAGTGCCTACAGGTTTACTTCAGCCGATCATGATACCTGAATGGAAATGGGATCGAGTCACGATAGATTTTGTATCTGGGTTGCCATTGTCGGCAACTAAGAAAGATGCGATTTGGGTTGTTGTTGATAGACTGACTAAGTCGGCTCATTTTGTTCCCGTACGTACGGATTACTCATTGGATAAACTAGCTGAATTGTATGTTTCTCAAATTGTAAAACTACACGGGGTACCTATTTCTATTGTGTCGGATAGAGATCCGAGATTCACCTCGCGATTTTGGAAGAAATTGCAAGAAGCTTTGGGTACCAAGTTGCATTTTAGCACCGCTTTTCATCCCCAGACCGATGGTCAATCCGAGCGGATAATTCAGATACTCGAGGATATGGTGAGATGTTGCATCCTTGAGTTTAGTGGTTCATGGGAGCGGTATTTACCTTTGATTGAATTTGCTTACGACAATAGTTTTCAATCAAGTATTAAGATGGCGCCTTACGAGGCTTTGTATAGTCGTAAATGCCGTACACCATTGTTTTGGACCGAGCTCGGTGAAAGTAAAATTTCGGAGTTGATTTGATTAAAGATGCTGAGCAGAAAGTAAAAAATAATTCGTGAAAGTCTAAAGGCAGCATCAGATCGTCAGAAGTCATACGCGGATTTAAAACGAAGAGATATTGAGTATCAGGTGGGAGACAAAGTGTTTCTTAAAGTTTCACCTTGGAAAAAGATACTCAGATTTGGCCGTAAGGGCAAACTGAGTCCGAGGTTTATAGGGCCGTATGAAATATCCGAACGAGTTGGCCCAGTGGCATATAGATTGATTTTACCCCCTGACCTCGAGAAGATTCACAACATTTTTCATGTCTCAATGCTTCGACGTTACAAATCTGATCCTTCGCACATAATAAATCCCTCCGAGGTTGAAATTCAAGCCGATATGAGTTATGAAGAAGAACCGATTCGCATCCTAGCTCGTGAAGTGAAAGAGTTGCGAAACAAGAGGGTTCCGTTAGTAAAGGTGTTCTGGCTCAAACACGGGATCGAAGAAGCTACTTGGGAAACCGAGAACTCTATGAAAGAATGATACCCAAACCTATTTACCGGTAAGATTTTCGGGGACGAAAATTTCTTAAGTGGGGGAGAGTTGTGACAGCCCTAATGTGACCCTAGTCGAAAAGTGGTTTCGGGACCACAAAACTGAGTCATAAAAATAATTAACCATCATATTTGATGCTTATTATATGTATATATGCATGTGTGAAAATTTCATGTTTGAATTTTGTTAATTGTAAGTGAATTTTATTAAATAGGACTTGTGTGAGAAAATTTAGAAATGTGCTAGGCAAATGTTAAAGTGGCCTATTGATGCATGTTAGAAAATGCTTGTCCTTGCATGTCAAATTACCCAAAACTTTAGGTAGTGGCCGGCCATGCAATGGGTTAAACATATTATAAACATTTTGTGTTAATGTGTTATGTTAAAAATAATAAAATAAAAGGTTGGTAATAAAGTAATGAAAAGGGAGAGGTGATGAAAACAAAGTTGTTTCATCCATGCTCCTCCATTGCCGTGAATTGAAGGAAGAAGAGGAGGTTCAGTCACTTGGAACTTAAGGGAGGTTAGTCATTTGTGTTAGATTTTCTTTAAACTTTAAGCTTGTTTCTAGTTAATTAGCTAGTTTCTTACATAACCCATGTCAAAATTATGAAAATCTTGGTGATGGTTTGAGCATTCGGTTTTAGTTATTAAAGGATGAGATTGGGTTATGGTTTTTATGTTTTATGAAGAATTGTTGAAGAGAAGGGTTTTAGTTAGTCAAATGATAAATTCTAATGTTCATGTAACACCCCAAACCCAGCCTAGACGTTATGACCGGATCTGATGCGCCACATCGAAGCGTTCAAAACATTCCGTATTACTTAGTTGGAAAACTTAGTTGGTGTTGTAAAAGACACTTTTAAAAGTAGGTTAAAGTGAATGGAAGCTGTGCACCAGGTAGGAAACCAGGAAGAAGAGGAGGTGAGTCCGTCGGACTCCTTAAGTACCAAGCTCCCTTCGGATCCAATCCTAGACATGCACACCGCCATTGCCACACTCTAACATCTCGTATAATTTTGAGAAAACTGTTTGTTTATGTCCATCTTAAGAAAATTATTATGGTTGAAAACGTTTGCTTAGCGGAAGTCTTACTCGTATTCTTGTTAATTTGAAATCACTTAATGTTTTTGAAAACGTGTCCTAGAGCTAATCTATTTCGTTAGTTATCATAGATCAGTTTTATCATAATAGAATTAAATAATAAAGAAACAACCCAAACCATAAAAAGAATTAGCGGCCTTATTACAAAAAAAGAACCCAAACCATAAACAAAAAATATGGAAAATCTAGTTCACCGGAAGAAAACGAATTTGTAGAAAATGTGTGGCCACTCCGAATCCCGCCCAACTCCAAGTCCACCAACTAGGGCTCACCTGCAAGGATGGAAGAAAAAGGGGTGAGTTTGGGAAAACTCAGTGTATACAGAAACCCATCCAAAGCCCAAATCAGCTTGAGCCCATTGGGCCTAAGCCCCATTCAGATAACAGTACACAGTGGACCGAAGCCCTTTTCAGAATATAGTAGCAAGGCCTTAGCCCCTTTTTACATAACAGTGTGACCCATAGGCCCAGTTCAGTAACATAGGTAACAATAGTAGTAATGCATGCAAACCCATCTGGGGAGACTACTCAACCCACCAACCGCTACACTGCCCCGTACCAGCCCTCCACTCCATGTGGGGAATATCTCAACCCACCCAGCCCTACACTCCACAGTTGCAGCAACGCTGCTCAAATATCAGTAAGTTGAGGCAAAGCCTCCAGTATGTGGATGAACCACTTTCAATACTTCCTCCATCAATACTGCAATCCCATGCAACAGATATTAATAAAGCATATCATGTACAATACAGTATTAATCAATCATGCAGTTTAGCTAATTTAAACCCTAGGGGTATTTTGGTAATTATGCTCTTTAGGGGTAATTTCGTACCTACGCAACTACACAAGTTATTTCAGTAATTTTTAGCCGTTTTATGCAATTTGGTTCCACCATCTAACTAACATGCTACTTTGCCCATCTCTTACCCATATTGGTCCGTAAGCCCATTGGGCTCAGTTTTGGCCCATCAAGGCCCTCTTTTTCTGATGTACGTTAAGACATCACACAAACTTACTTACCACCTTACGGTGCTAGATCTAACAAATACTCTACGTCTTTGAGAGCATTTGCATACTCACAAGCCCATGAAATGCCGAAATTTCGGCATTTCGGCTTTTGTCGAATTGAACTAAGAAAGGGAGTTCGGTACACACCTGATTCGCGACGACTGCTACTGAGATCTCTTCCGATGTCCTACAATTGATTAGCACAGTTCTTATTTAAAAACCATAATCACTAAACCCCAAAACTTACTTATACATGATCGAACCATGTCCCTAAAAGCCGTTGAAACCTTACCTTTTTGCCAAAATTGATAGCTAGCTCCGAATCCGATTGCTCCAACAACCCACGCCTTCAATCCAACACTTAAGAAGAAACTAATCATTGACAGAAAACATCAGTTAAAAACCCTTAGAGCCACATGCCCAAATCGACAGCCTCCCTAGATTTTAGGGACTTCGGCTTTTCCTAACTTTGTAAAATATGACCAGATCTGAGATGATGAACACTTACCCCTTACTCCTCTTTGATCTCCATGCAATCTGATGCAGATTTATCTTTCAAACGACGGTAGAACTCGACTCCCAAAGTTTTGAAGTTTCGGCTATAAGCCCCCAAATCTATGGCTTTTCGGCTTTTGGGTGATGAAGGAGATGACAATGTGGAACTATAACCTAGATGTAGAATTGCCGACAGGTCTCTAGAGTTCCGAAAGAATAATCGTTGATTAATGGAAACACAATGTTAAAGGGTTTGGCTCTGAAGAAATCGGTACCTGTAATGTGTGTTCAAGATTTCGGCTTTTATAGATTCGGCAAAAGTATTGATGAATAGCAGAATTGATGAATAGTTTTGAAGAAGAAAAATAGAAAAAGAAGAATAGAGGAAGTGGTAGTTTCGGCTCGAGAGGAAAAAGAGAGAAAAGAAAAACCTTGTGATGTCTGAGCAGAAAGGAACGACACCACTCAATACCCTAGGTGCCGAAATACTAACCTCATAACCCTCTGCCGATTTTTCCCCCTTCAATTCCCAAAATTCGGCCAACTCCTAACCTCTCTCCTAATCCCTTAAATCTCTCCCCTTATCACTCCTTAATCCAAGCGTTTGGACTGATCCAAACACTCCTTTAGCAGAATCCACCTGGACTCCAACACTACCCCTCCTGCACTTAAAAATAAATGCATCTATTTGCCAACACAGGGAATCGATGCCATGCCTTCCCCAATGCTCCACACGCCACTTTTCTAGGAACCTAGTGGCGTCACCCTTGCCACTTTACCAGAGTCTCATTTGTGATGCAATTTACCTATCACTCCACTTAAGGGCCACTTTGCCAGAACCCCTAACCTTTTAAGTCCAAAATTCAAAAATTCAACCGAGTTTCGGCCAACACATGGGCCTTCTATAAGCTCATTTACCTACTCAAAATATTAATTTCACATCCGAATACAAAATTTTAAAATCTTTACAAAATATTGACAACCGCGAATAAATTCAGAAATCAGGATGTTACAACTCTACCCTCCTTAAAGAAATTTCGACCTCGAAATTTTACCTTATTAGAACAGTTGAGGGTACTGTTGACGCATAGACTCCTCAGTCTCCCAAGTAGCTTCTTCTTTTCCATGGTTCCTGCAGAGTACTTTCACTAGTGGAACTGATTTCCTTCTCAACACCTTGACGTCACGATCAAGTATTTGCACAGGTTCCTCTTCGAAAGTTAAATCTGACTGTACCTCGATTTCTGCAACTGGTATGATATGTGTTGGGTCAGATCGATACCTCCTCAGCATGGATACATGAAAAATGTCGTGGATACGCTGCAGTTTTGGTGGTAACTCTAGCTGATAAGCCACTGGTCCAACCCGCTTAACAATTTGGTAAGGCCCAATAAACTGTGGGCTCAACTTACCCTTCTTACCAAATCTTAAAATTTTCTTCCAAGGGGAACCTTCAAGAAAACCATATCCCCAACAGCGAACTCAATCTCTTTGCGCTTCAGATTCGCATACGACTTCTGTCTATCGGATGCCTCCTTTAACCGATCCCTTATCAGCCTAACCTTGCTTTCAGTGTCTGCCACCAATTTCGGTCCAAGCACTCGTCGTTCACCCAACTCTGTCCAACACGTCGGCGTACGACATCTTCGCCCATAAAGCGCTTCATATGGAGCCATCTGAATACTTGCTTGGTAGCTGTTATTGTAAGCAAACTCCACCAGTGGCAAGTAGTCCTCCCAACTTCCACGAAAATCAATGATACAACCTCTTAACACATCTTCCAGAACCTGAATAACCCTTTCTAACTGTCCATCTGTCTGTGGGTGAAAAGCAGTGCTAAAATTCAATCGTGTACCCAACGCTTCCTGCAACTTCCGCCAAAATCGAGATGTAAACCTAGGGCCTCGATCAGAAATTATCAACACTGGTACCCCATGCAGTCGCACCACCTCCACTACATATAACTTGGCCAACTTTTGCAGTGAGTAGTCGGTACGAACAGGTATGAAATGAGCAGATTTTGTTAACCTATCCACAACCACCCACACCGAATCTTTCTTGGTGGGTGTCAAAGTTAACCCACTCACAAAGTCCATTGTTACTCTTTCCCACTTCCATAACGGAATTTTCACAGGTTGCAGTAATCCCGAAGGCAATTTGTGCTCAGCCTTAACCTGCTGGCACGCCAGACATTTCCCAACAAATTCAGTCACCTCTCGTTTAAATCTGGGCCACCAATACACTTCTCGCAAGTCTCGATATAACTTATTCCCTCAAGGATGCATGGCACAGAGTCCACCATGAGCCTCTTTTAGAATTAACTGCCTCAATTCAGGCTCCTTTGGAATACAAACCCTTCCACGAAAGCACAGAACTCCTTCAGTGTTCAACCCAAAATCCTCGTTCTCACCACTCTTAACTCGATGGAACCGGAGAGCTAATGAATCGTCCTTCAACTGTTTTTCCTTAATCTGCTCAGTCCAAGTAGGCCTTACCTGCAGTTCTGCCAACAAGCTTCCATCGTCGTACAGACTCAATCGTGTGAACAAGGCTCTCAAATCAGTAACAACCCTTCGACTCAACGCATCGGCCACCACATTAGCCTTTCCTGGGTGGTACTCTATCGAACAGTCGTAGTCTTTAAGCAACTCCACCCACCTTTGTTGCCTAAGGTTCAACTCCTTCTGAGTCAACAAATACTTTAGGCTCTTATGATCTGTATATATAATGCACTTCTCCCCATATAAGTAATGTCTCCAAATTTTTAAAGCAAAAATCACCGCTGCTAGCTCCAAATCATGCGTAGGGTAATTCACCTCATGAGCCTTAAGCTGTCGCGATGCATAAGTGACCACCTTGCCCTCTTGCATCAGTATGCAACCTAACCCTACATGTGACGCATCGCTATATAAAGTAAAGTCCTTCTCAGACACCGGTTGAATCAACACTGGCGCTTCGGTCAATACCTTTTTCAACCGATCAAAAGCCTTTTGCTGTATCTCGGTCCAGACAAATGGTACTCCTTTCCTTATGAGTTTTGTCAAGGGTGCCGCCATTACCGAGAAACCCTCCACAAACCTTCTATAGTAACCTACTAACCCTAGAAAACTCCAAATTTTCGATACTGACCTAGGTGGCTTCCATTCCAGAATTGCTTCAATTTTACGAGGATCCACCTTAATCCCCTCGGCAGAGACCACATGCCCTAGGACGGTTACCTCCCTCAACCAAAATTCACACTTGCCGAATTTCGCATAGAGCTCATTTTCCCTTAACAGTTGCAGCACAATACGGAGATGCTCATCATGCTTCGCCTCCGTTTCAGAGTATACCAGGATATCATCGATAAAGACGACTACGAACCGTCCAAGTAAGGTTGGAATACTCGATTCATCAGATCCATAAAAGCTGCAGGTGCGTTCGTCAGCCCAAACGGCATGACCACAAACTCATAATGTGACAACCCAAATTAGACCCTGGTCGGAATGTGGTTTTGAGACCACATTACCGAGCCAAAAATTTATTTTTGTGTTTTAATTGCATAAATTTTTGTGTGACAGCGAATATATGAGAAATTAAATGCTTAATATTAGCTTTAGGATTGTGAATTAATTCAAAAAGGACCTAGTTGACGAAGTTAGAAAAGATGATAGATGAATTATAAGGAGTAATTAATAATAGGGAGAGGAAGCATGGCTTTGCATGTCAAATTGCCCATAAAATACATGGTGGCCGGCCAAGGAGTGATGATGCTCCACTCATTCTAATTTAATATGTTTTCTTTTGGTTAACAAATGATGGGGATAATAATAGGAAAGTGAACAAAAAAAAATGGGTGTCATACTTGCCATCTCCTAGCCGAAAAACCAAGAAAAAGAAGGGGAGAAAAACTTTGAAAGAGTTCGGCCATTGCTTGTATCTAGGAGGAGTGTTTGATGTTGTGGCATGAAAATGAGGGAGTTTGAATGCTTAATAAGGAGGGAAGAAGGAGTGTTCATGTTTTCTTTCTTTTGCAATTGTCGTAACTAGAGGAAGAAGAGGAAGCAAGATTCGGCCAAGGTGGTCCTTTAGATCAAGGTATGTTCAATGATATTTTTGGAAGTTTACACAACCTTTGGGTGATGAGTCTAAATTCTATCTATCCCATGGTTGGATTTGGGGTTGTTGGAGAGTTAGGATTCGGCTAAGGAGCTTAAAAAAATTTTAGTTGATACCTTGGTGCTATTAGCATGCTAGTTATATGGATGTGTTAAGTTGCTTGTTATGTTAGCATGAAAGTTGAAATTGTTAAGCTATTTTGTTGGAGGTGTCGAATTTAGGACTAGGAAGAGAATGAGTATTCGGCTAACATAGTGGAAAGGTGGGTGTTGCCGATTGCTAGATTTAGACTATGGGAGTGGCTATAATGGGCATTAAGATGTGGAACTTAAGAAATGTAGTTATATCTGGATTTACATGATGTTACAAATAGATGTGAAAATATGCTAGATTAGGAAAATTCGATTAAGTGTTCATGAGATGAAATTAGGTGTTTAAATGATGTTATAGTTGACATTGTACAGGTATACATACATTCGGCCATCTAATTCAGTATGAAGGTGGTGTTAAATCTAATTGTGATGCCCATTCCGAAGTATATATATATACATATATATGTATATATACATAAGTATGCCCATTCGTGATGTTACCTTTAATTATGTGTATAATCGACTAAATGGGTAATTAGTGAGGATGGTTGCCGAATATACAAACATACATATGCATGTGTAATTGAATTATGAATGTTTAGCAAGATGGTTAAACTAGTTGATTTATTGATTAAGCTCAAGGAGTTAAAGGAGGAGAATCAAGCAAAGGCAAAGAAAAGATCATCGAGTAGCCGAGTTGGAACCGTCTTACCCAACACCAAGTAAGTCATTAAGCATATAGTTGTATTAATTTAAATGATCATAACGTCTATGTAATGATGCTGAATGGAATGAGAAATATATATATACATGTATGTATGTGGTGATGAAAGTGTTGGATGAAGAGAAAAGAGGTGAGATGTATTGAGTTGTTGATCTCGGCACTAAGAGTGCGGGTATAAACATTTATGATCATGAGATTGGCGCTAAGTGTACGGGTTTAAATTGTACAGCACTAAGTGTGCGAGCTTGATTATGTAGCACTAAGTGTGCGAGCTTGATTATGTAGCACTAAGTGTGCGAGCTTGATTATGTAGCACTAAGTGTGCGAGTTTGATTATGTAGCACTAAGTGTGCGAGTTTGATTATATAGCACTAAGTGTGCGAGTTGATTATATAGCACTGAGTGTGCGGACTTATTATATACTTTTGAATCATTATGGACACTAAGTGTGCGACGTTATTGAGTCGATCACGGACAGCGGATCGGGTAAGTACCTTGAGTTCATGGCTAATAGGTGCTATGTCTATATTTGGAGTTGACCTTGGTAAGTTTGAACCTATGTGACAAATATACTTGAAGTCACGTACATAAGATTTATCGTGGAATAGGTTAAAGGCCGTTTAGTTTTATGATTGTAACGAAAATAAAATGATGTATGAAAATGCCTCAAATATCCTATTGATGAGTATACGGAATGTGAATGCATGATTTGGTATGAGATTGAACCGATAGGTCTGAGGAACCATGGCATGGTTCGGTATGGATGGAGTAACTAGCCTCGTTCCATTTTATTTCCTATTGTGATAATGTTATTAATGGATGGTAGTGCATTGCTTATGACTTACTGAGTTATATACTCACTCGGTCTTTCCTTGTCACCTATTTTAGGTTTCTTGGACTCGTCTCTTCTTGCGTGATCGGGCCGTCATTGGAGTCATCACACCGGCTAGCAAGTTTTGGTACTTTCTTCTTAGTCGGCTTAGGAGAGCATTTCGGCATGTATAGGCTATTATGTTGTGTTTGAACTTTGGTATGTAAACTTTTAGCCATGCGAAAATGGCATAAATGTTCGGTTGGGTTTGGTTTCATAACGTTAGGTCGTAAATCTTGATAATTCGACCTTTTTATGCCATATGTCATGGTTGATTATTTTTGGTGTTAAAATTCATGATATGGCAATAGTGTAGTAGGGAGATGTTTGACAATGATTAGCCTTTGGCATGGCTAGTCATGATCATAATTGGTGATATGTATGATGAATTACTAGTTAGATCAAGGAGAAATCGAAATAGGCATAGTTGCTTTCGTAACAGATGCTGGCAGCAGCAGTGACGTGAGATCGAAAAATCACTAAAAATAGTAGGAGTAGAATTAATTGATGAATAAATTATGTATTCGAATCTCGATGAGTCTATTTTCATATAGAAGTAACGAAAAGATCATATGGACAGTATGTTAAGAGATATTCAGGTTCTCGTGAGACAGGGCCAGAACAGTTTCTGGATTCCCTGTTCCGACTTTGGAGATTTATTATAAATTAACCAAAGATAATTAGGAGTCATGCCATATATGTACAGATTACTCTCTGAGTCTAGTTTCTATAGAAACAAACGACATCAGTATTGAAGCTCTGTGCAGGGAGATATCCAATTCGTAATGCGCAAGGGTCAGTGTAGTCGATCCCTGTAACATGGGAGACTTTGACTAATAAACTGTACTAATTGGCCCGACCAAAAATTCTAGAAAAAAATTATGGAGATGGGCATATGAGTCTAGTTTCAGGAAAAAAATCACGAAACTGATTTTCGAGTTGTGAAACTCAAGATATGATTTTTAAAGCAACTAGTACGCAGATTGGCAGCTTGTCTGGGAAATGTCGAATAAGTGGTTTGAAGTCTGTTAACACCTCGTGTTCGACTCCGGCGACGGTATTGGGTTCGGGGTGTTACACATAATGTCCATATCGAGTTCGAAATGCTGTTTTATGAATATCCCCTTCTTTTACCCTTAGCTGATGGTATCCAGAACGAAGATCGATTTTGGAGAATACCGAAGCTCCCCTCAGTTGATCGAACAGATCGTCAATCCTTGGTAGTGGATACTTATTCTTAATCGTCAGTTTGTTCAACTGGCGATAATCGATGCACATGCGCATCGTTCCATCCTTTTTCTTCACAAACAGGACCGGTGCTCCCCAAGGAGACACACTAGGCCTAATGAAGCCTCTATCTAACAACTCTTGAATTTGAGCCTTCAGTTCCACTAACTCCTTTGGTGCCAATTTATAGGGTGCAATAGATACTGGAGCTGTTCCAGGCAACAAATCGATTCCAAACTCGACTTCCCGATTCGGAGGTAATCCAGGAAGCTCTTCCGGAAAAACATCCTGGAATTCCCTAATAGTTCTGATGGTCTCCACAGTCACATCCTCAGTTTCAGCTTGGCTTACCAAAGCCAGATATGCCTCGCACCCCTTGCGCATCAGTTTCTCAGCCCTCAACACCGATACTACATTGGATAAGTAATCCCTCCGTTCTCCAATAATCATTACCTCTTCATCATTGACAGTCCTTAACACCATCCTCTTAGCTGCACAATCCAAAGTTGCCTTATGCTTGGTCAACAAATCCATCCCTAGTATCAAATCGAATTCTTCAAGCGGTAACTCCATCAAATCCCCACAGAAAACCCCGCCTTGAATCTCCAAAGGCACCTCCTTGAAGAGTTTCTCTACCTTAACTGAATGACCTAAAGGACTTATCACAGACACCCCACACATAGTCTCCTCGAAGTGCACACCCAGTGCCCCAGAAATGTTAAATGCCACATATGAATGGGTTGATCCCACATCAATCAGAGCAGTATAAGGTACACCATATATAAAAAACGTACCAATTATGACATCAGGTGCGTCACCCTCCTCGCGGCGACGAGCAGCATACACCAAAGCTGGCTGACGAGCATCCGCGTTACCAATACCCCTGCCGGGTGCCCCACGTACACGGCCATTACCACCGCGACCTTGTCCACGACCTCTTGGCAGCGGCGGTCCATCCCTCACAGGTTGAGCCGGTCGCACAGCCCCTTGTTCGGCCACCTGAGACTGAGTGGCCCTCCTAGGACAATCCTTAATCCTATGCTCCTTAGACCCACAACGAAGACAAGCCCCAGAACGCTTCCAGCACTCTCCTTGATGCATTCTGCCGAAATCCCCACAAGCTTGCGGTCTACCTGTGTTCACCGGAACTGCTCGAACCGGTTCCTCCATCCTAGCTCTCTTAACATTTCGATTTGCAGCACCCGCTGGTCCAGCATCCCTCTTGAACCGATTCTGATCCCTATCACGATTCTTCCATTTAGTTTGTTTCACCTCCTCGGCTATCTTAGCCTTTTCTACCAGTGCAGTGAAATCTCGCTCTCTCTGCAGAGCTATGAGCACCCTTAACTCATCTCTGAGACCATCCTCAAAACGAAGGCTGCGCTCGTATTCGGTGGAAACGATGCCATTAGCATACCGACTCAATCGTAGAAACTCCGCCTCATATTCAGCAATGGTCTTATTTCCCTGAGTCAGATTCAAGAACTCCTTTCTGCGTGCATCCACATAGCTAGCTCCAACATATTTTGCCTTAAAGGTCTGTTTGAACAGCTCCCATGTTACCCTCTCAGCTGGGGTACCCTCTCTCACAGTAATCCACCACTGATACGCTTCATCCCGCAGCAACGACACCGCCCCTTTCAACTTCTGTTCTACTGAGCAGTCCAGGTCATCCATGATCCGCTCTATGGCTTCCAACCAGTACTCAGCCACATTTGGGGCCACTCCAGATACGCCCATAAAAATCTCAACTCCGTTGGCCCGAAGGCATTCAGAAATGGACCCCCTATTCATGGGCCCGATGTTAGCTCCAGCCACCCTTTCCAAAACCCTCAACATGGCCTGAGACAAAGCGTCATCCCCTGCGGCCCGATCATACGGCCCATTTTCATTAACCGGTGGTGGACGTACCTCGCCAGCTGGCATGTGTTCAGATGACGCAGATCCAGCTTGAGTGCTACCTCGGCCTCGACCACGGCCTCTTCCCCGAGTAACCCTTGTACTCATAACGATTTATCTGTTTACGAATTTTATGACATTAGTTTACTGGTTCCATTGTTTATTACAGAATGTCTTATGAACAGATAGAGTTTTAGAGTTATTTTCGCGTAATCACGATTTAGCTACGGTATCAGTTTTGTAGCCCTAATATCATATTATCAATAGCACTATCTCTAAGGCTCAGTACTATCTACAGTATTATTTCCAGTCCAGTTCCATAAATATTTACAGTACTATCTACAGTATTATTTCCATGTTTTTGTTTACCGAAAATAAAAGGATTTGATTTGAAAACACTTTTATTTTAAAGCCATTGATATAACCCTGTTTAACAATAGAAAAACTTGAACATTCTTTGAAAAACTTACCATTTCCAAAAGTACCCTTCTTAGGCCTAAGTTTTTGAAAAGATTTTCGGACCCAATCCACAGCCGAGTTGTTGCAACCAGGCTCTGATACCACTAAATGTAACACCCCAAACCCGGCGTAGACGTTATGACCGGATCTGATGCGCCACATCGAAGCGTTCAAAACATTCCGTATTACTTAGTTGGAAAACTTAGTTGGTGTTGTAAAAGACACTTTTAAAAGTAGGTTAAAGTGAATGGAAGCTGTGCACCAGGTAGGAAACCAGGAAGAAGAGGAGGTGAGTCCGTCGGACTGCTTAAGTACCAAGCTCCCTTCGGATCCAATCCTAGACATGCACACCGCCATTGCCACACTCTAACATCTCGTATAATTTTGAGAAAACCGTTTGGTTATGTCCATCTTAAGAAAATGATTAAGGTTGAAAACGTTTGCTTAGCGGAAGTCTTACTCGTATTCGTGTTATTTTGAAATCACTTAATGTTTTTGAAAATGCGTCCTAGAGCTAATCTATTTCGTTAGTTATCATAGATCAGTTTTATCATAATAGAATTAAATAATAAAAAAACAACCCAAACCATAAAAATAATTAGCGGCCTTATTACAAAAAAAACCCAAAACCATAAACGAAAAATATGAAAAATCTAGTTCACCGGAAGAAAACAAATTTGCAGAAAACGTGTGGCCACTCCGAATCCCGCCCAGCTCCAAGTCCACCAACTAGGGCTCACCTGCAAGGATGGATGAAAAATGGGTGAGTTTGGGAAAACTCAGTGTATACAGAAACCCATCCAAAGCCCAAATCAGCTCGAGCCCATTGGGCTAAGCCCCATTCAGATAACAGTACACAGTGGACCGAAGCCCTTTTCAGAATACAGTAGCAAGGCCTTAGCCCCTTTTTACATAACAGTGTGGCCCATAGGCCCAGTTCAGTAACATAGGTAACAATAGTAGTAATGCATGCAAACCCATCTGGGGAGACTACTCAACCCACCAACCGCTACACTGCCCCGTACCAGCCTTCCACTCCATGTGGGGAATATCTCAACCCATCCAGCCCTACACTCCACAGTTGCAGCAACGCTGCTCAAATATCAGTAAGTTGAGGCAAAGCCTCCAGTACGTGGATGAACCACTTTCAATACTTCCTCCATCAGTACCGCAATCCCATGCAACAGATATTAATAAAGCATATCATGTACAATACAGTATTAATCAATCATGCAGTTTAGCTAATTTAAACCCTAGGGGTATTTCGGTAATTATGCTCTTTAGGGGTAATTTCGTACTTACGCAACTACACAAGTTATTTCAGTAATTTTTAGCCGTTTTATGCAATTTGGTTCCACCATCTAACTAACATGCTACTTTGTCCATCTCTTACCCATATTGGTTCGTAAGCCCATTGGGCCCAGTTTTGGCCTATCGAGGCCCTCTTTTTTCGAAGTACATTAAGACGTCACACAAACTTACTTACCACCTTGCGGTGCTAGATCTAACAATTACTCTACATCTTTGAGAGCATTCGCATACTCACAAGCCCATGGAATGCCAGAATTTCGGCATTTCGGCTTTTGCCGAATTGAACTAAAAAAAGGTGCTCGGTACACACCTGATTCGCGACAACTGCTACTAAGATCTCTTTCGATGTCCTACAATTGATTAGAACAGTTCTTATTTACAAACCATAATCACTAAACCCCAAAACTTACTTATCCATGATCGAACCATGTCCCTAAAAGCCTTTGAAACCTTACCTTTTTGCCAAAATCGATAGCTAGCTCCGAATTCGATTGCTCCAACAATCCACGCCTTCAATCCAACACTTAAGAAGACACTAATCATTGACAGAAAATGTCAGTTAAAAACCCTTAGAGCCACATGCCCAAATCGACAGCCTCCCTAAATTTTAGGGACTTCGGCTTTTCCTAACTTTGTAAAATATGACCAGATCTGAGATGATGATCACTTACCCCTTGCTCCTCTTTGATCTCCATGCAATCTGATGCAAATTTATCTTTCAAACGACGGTAGAACTCGACTCCCAAAGTTTTAAAGTTTCGGCTATAAGCCCCCAAATCTATGGTTTTTCGGCTTTTGGGTGATGAAGGAGATGACAATGTGGAACTATAACCTGGATGTAGAATTGCCAACAGGTCTCTAGAGTTCCGAAAGAATAATCGCTGATTAATGGAAACACAATGTTAAAGGGTTTGTCTCTGATGAAATCAGTACCTGTAATGTGTGTTCAAGATTTCGGCTTTTATGGATTCGACAAAAGTATTGATGAACAGCAGAATTGATGAATAGTTTTGAAGAAGAAAAATAGAAAAAGAAGAATAGGGGAAGCGGTAGTTTCGGCTAGAGAGGAAAAAGAGAGAAAAGAAAAACCTTGTGATGTCTGAGCAGAAAGGAACGGCACCACTCAATACCCTAGGTGCCGAAATACTAACCTCATAACCCTCTGCCGATTTTTCCCCCTTCAATTCCCAAAATTCGGCCAACTCCTAACCTCTCTCCTAATCCCTTAAATCTCTCCCCTTATCACTCTTTAATCCAAGCATTTGGGCTGATTGAAACTCTCCTTTAGCAGAATCCACCTGGACTCCAACACTACCCCTCCTGCACTTAAAAATAAATGCATCTATTTGTCAACACAGGGAATCGATCCTATGCCTTCCCCAATGCTCCACACGCCACTTTTCTAGGAACCTAGTGGCATCACCCTTGCTACTTTACCAGAGGCTCATTTGTGATGCAATTTACCCATCACTCCACTTAAGGGCCACTTAGCCAGAACCCCTAACCTTTTAAGTCCAAAATTCAAAAATTCAACCGGGTTTCGGCCAACACATGGGCCTTCTATAAGCCCATTTACCTACTCAAAATATTAATTTCACATCCGAATACAAAATTTTAAAATCTTTACAAAATATTGAAAACTGCGAATAAATCCGAAAATCAGGATGTTACAGTTCATGAGTACAATGGCCAAACATAGATTTGTCTAATGAATTGAACAAATGCCGTGTGAGTGATTGAAATGAATGAGTTGGAGGTTGGATCATATTAAGATTCGGCTTTGCACATAAATATTAAGATTTTGATATTTTTATGATTTTTGGAAGGTAAATAAGGTTATGCTCAAGTTAAATACAAGATTATGGCTAATTTGTGTTTAGTGAGTTTCGGCCAAGGACTTTACGTGCACTCGGTTCAAGTAGAGTAAACGTGATGGGTAGAAAATGGTTGTTAATTGAGATAGTTTAAGGTATTTGTAAGTAGTTTGAATAAATGAATAATAATAATAAATCATCTAGTGAATTGGTGTAATTACCGAATTTGAACTAGAAAGTTATTGAGTAATGTTTGTATGTTAAGTGATAGAATAGAGCGAATGCTTGGAATGTGATATGTATGAATTATAAGTTGGATTAAAGGCTGTTATATTGCCTTATCATTTTCGGGAATGTGCTACGTTAAAGAAATTGAGGGTTGATGTTTAAGTAAGGTAAGTATAGGTATATTCAGCTTGTAGTTTTATAAATGTGATATGAGTTTTTTGTGTTGTAAATGAGTAGTAAGTATGTTAAGAATGGTTCTAAAATGTATATGGATGCCGTATGATTGTGTTTGATTGAGAAGTAAATTGTTTGATTTAGCTCAAGAGTTTAGAGGATCAAAGTTGGATAAGGGAAAGGAAAAAGTGGTCGAATAGCCGTTGAAATCGTTCGACAACATCCGAGGTAAGTTTTCAAGTATTGAAACTTAGTTTATGATTTGATTAAGTCATGACATATAAGCATAACAAATAAACGGTGATATAATGATTCTACTTGAATTGTATATTGAGGTGATTAGTTTATACCTATGACGGGTAGTCGAATGTGTATAGAGATTATGTTATAAATCAAATCAAATCATGCTCTTTGTATGTGGCTATTGAGCCGAAAATGGTAATGGTTGATAAGTGTCTTGTGTTTGAATTCTAGTTATGAAAATGAAATATAGATATGTCATGATTCATTGATATATGTGCTTGATTATTCGGATGATATTCGGGCTAAGTCCCGAAGGCATTTGTGCGAGTTCCTATATCCAGGCTAAGTCCCGAAGGCATTTGTGCTAGTGACTATATCCGGGAAAAGTCCCGAAGGCATTTGTGCGAGTAGTTGCTATACCCGGGCTAAGTCCCGAAGGCATTTGTGCTAGTGACTACATCCGGGCTAAGACCCGAAGGCATTTGTGCGAGTTGCTATATCCGGCTAAAGCCCAAAGGTACTTGGGTTTGGAAGTGAGCGATTTTGCTGTAATAATTTCAATTAATACGCTCATAAAATAAAAATGATAAGGTATGTTTCGTATATGCATCGGAAAGGTTGATTCCTTTCAAATAGTACTCGCTCAATTGATTAACGAGTTTCCGGCCTCTAGTTAGGTTTGATACCCTGTGTATGAATATATTGATTGAAGCGTGAAAAAATTATGATTTTGAGAATGTGCATATATGAAATTATTCATTTAGTCATATGAAGGCTATACTTTAGTCGTAAATAATTTCGTTACTCAAAACTTACTAAGCATTAAATGCTTATTCCGTTTCTTTAATTCTCTGTTTTATAGATTTTTGTTGGTCAGCTATCGGACTCTGGATTGTCAAAGTCGAAGTCGTCCACACTATCTAAGCCCTTTTGGTACTCTTTTAGTTAAACGTTGATAATGGCATGTATAGGACTAACCTTTGTTGTTAATCAAGTACCTTTGGTAATGTGTATATATTCGGATAGCCATGCGAAAATGGCTTAAATATTTTGTGCATAGTATTAAAATCATTTTGTATATATATGGTTATTGAGAGGTGTGGAAATGCTTGGCAATGATTAGCCATTGGAATGGTTAATCACGATCATATTTGGTGCTATGTATGTCCAATGGCTAGTTGAATCATGGAAACAATGGAATAGGTGAAATTTACCTTAAAATAGATGCTGACAGCAGCAGTGATGTGAGTTTGAAAATTCACTAAAAATATTAGGAACGTAATTAAATAATGAATAAATTATGTAATCGAACCTTGATGAGTCTATTTTTATATGGAAGAAGCAAAACGACCATATGAGCCGTATTTTATGAGATGTTTAAGTTTTCGTGAAACAGGGCCAGAACGGTTACTGGATCCCCTGTTCTAACTTTGGAAATTTACCATAAATTAACCAGAAATAATTAGAAGTCATGCTTTATATGTACAGATTCCTTTTTGAGTCTAGTTTCATTAGAAACAAACGGCATATGTATTGAAGCCCTGTACAAGGAAATATCTAAGTCGTAATGCATGAAGGTCAGAGTAGTCAAACCCTAAAATAGGGGAGACTTTAACTAATCAACTGTACTAATTGGCCCGACCAAAAATTCTAGAAAAAAAATCTGTAGATGGATATATGAGTCTAGTTTCATGGAAAATTTACAGAATCAGTTTTCGAGTTCTGGAACTCGAGATATGATTTTTAAGGTGACAGTGACGCAGTTAGCCAGCTTGTCTAAAAATTTTAAAATGAACTGTGTAAATAAATGAATTAAGTTCGTTAACACCTCGTGTTCGACTCCGGCAACGGTCTCGGGTGCGGGGCGTTACATCTATTCTTTCCTAAGACTAATATCACTTTTTGGGACATTCTCTTGATTTGGAATGACTTTTTCTCTTTTTTTAGGGGGCTGAGCTCTGCATTCGATTTTTCTTGTGTGGTTGTTTTTTACCATTGCTGATTACACACTTTTCTTGCTTTTCTCAATTGGTAACATTTTTCTTCTCCTTTCTCTTAAGCCTTGGCGACTACTTTTCCCTCTTTCCCTTCTCGCGAACCTGTTTCCCTTCTCACTTTGCTACCTTGGCTGAACACCTCTATCTTTTTGTTTCACTTTCGATTTTGGCAAGTGATCACGGATCTGCTCGATTTAGATACACGACTCCTCCCTCCTCTCCCTCAATTGTCTACTTTGGCCGAATATTGGTAAGTGAATCTCTGTCTCACTCTTTTCTTTTCCTTTTTTTTTTGATTCTCCCTTTTCTGACATCATCTCTTACTAGTTTTTCCTTTATCATCTATGATCTCCCTTTCATGTGTTACAGTTGCAGGTTAATCTTTGTTCACGTTCTTGTTCGATATGTCTTAGCCTTATAATCCTCTCTGTCGTGATTGGTAAGTGTGTATAGTTGAGAAGGTGTGGTGCTTCAAGTATAACTCTATTGAAATAGGGGTGACTTTTGTGTAGGTAGTAATTAAAGTCGATTGACATTCTTTCCTGTAAGCCGAAGGTGCAATTGCTATTGTTTGGCGTAAGAAGTCGGTGATCGTTTTGGAACTCCATTAATTCCTTTGATACTTGAGTTAAATAACTAATTAGGTTTCATACTAATTTTTGTTCAAGTAGAGGAAGTGTTCAGAGCGTGGATTAACTTCAATTACATAAGGTGTGTAATCACACTACAAAGTTGTTAATCGGTAAAAGTCAGAAAGAATGTTCATACACGCTACACGAGTGTGCCCTCGCTCGTATGTTGAATTGAATGCATAAACACGTGCGTTTGATAGTAGCGGCCACCATGAATGATCTTATAGGCTTAGGCTATTTTGGGCCATGTTGGGTCGAAATGGGTCGTGTGGGCCCACACAGGTAAACCACACTGTTGTGTGAAGATAATTGGGCCAACTGTGTAGTTTACACGGCCAAGGCCATTATTTAGGCTTATTGGGCCACACGAGCGTATGGGCCCACCTGGGCCATATTATGGGATTTGGGCCCATTTCTATTATTTAACTGTTAAGGTCACATGGGTCGCCTAAGACAACTGTCGGCCTACTGATGGGTCGATAAGTACACTTAGACCCTATACTAATAAAATGACTGTTATACCCCTAGAGGTAAAATGTCTGATATACCCCTATGCTATATTTGACTATATTCGAGCATGATATTTTGCATACACATATATATTATGACATGACATGTTGCATGGGGGTGGGTTTGATATGTTTGGAGGAAGTGTACTGTACAGGCAGCTCTGCTGCATATACTTTTTAGTGCCGCAATCGGTGCTATATTCTAGAGTGTAGGGATAGGTCTGTCAATTTTATCCTAACATGAAGTGTGTGTTGGACGGAGTGGACTGTAGATGTAACGACTCGATATAGGTCCTAGTCGGAATAGTGGTCTCGAGACCACAAATCTGAAGTCAAATAAATTAGTTTATTATTATTTTGGAGTCATTGTATGTTTATATTAGTGTATGAAAAATTTGGTGAGTTAATTTTGACGTTCGTGAATTGAGAAAAAGGATTAAATCGTATAAAATGCAAAAGTCCTAAATTGATAGCTAAAAGTGTCAAATAGCTAGAGAATAAAGATTAAGGGTCTTTAAAGGCCAATTAGGCCCTATTGTGATATCTTGGCCGGCCATGAGAGATGAAAGTGTGGTAAGTCAACATTAGGTAATGTTGATGACATAAGGTGTACTATAATGATGCCAAAAAGCCTAGCTATCATTTTCTTTTCTCTATCTTTTCTTTTGACCGAAATTTTTAGCAAAGAAATGGGGTTTTAAGAGCTTGAAATTTCAGCAACTTTAAGCCTTCTCAAGTAAGTTATTTTAATGGTTTTTCTTGAATATTTTTGCACTTTTGAGACCCTTGAAACATGGGCTTTCAAATAAGAGTACTATTTTGCAAAATGATCAAGAGTGCAGGGTTTTTCCATGAAAGGGTTTGTAATGTTTGTTGAGTTTTTATGGAAGAAAATAAGTCTTGGGTGTGTTATGAACAACTTTTGTGAAAGGTTTTAGCATGAAAACACCTAAAAGGACTATATTGCATAAGTTCTAAAATAGATGTTAAATATGTGAAAAAGTGGGAATTTGGAGAGTAAAAAGGGTTCGGCTAGGCTTAAGTCGTGAAGAAATTCGATAAAAATCGATTTTCGGGCCTAGGGTTAAAATGGTCATTTTGTCAAAGTCTAGGGGCAAAATGGTCATTTTACCAAAGACATGCTAAATTTTATTTAGTGACTAAATCAGTGCATTTTACAATTATAGATGAAGAATCACCAAATCTGAACTTAAACCGGGGGAAAGCTAAGCAAATCGATTAAATCGACTAGTCGCCACATTTTGTAATTCGAGGTAAGTTGTATGTAACTAATACAACTACAATGTTAATGTATGTGTTGAATTATACTTGAATTTAATATAGCATGAATTGCTTGATTGTGGAATTGAGAAAGTATGATGGTAATAGAGATAGTAGAGTTCCCGTTTAAACCTATAAAATAAATCAGATATTCATGCCATAACATATGGGTTATTATAAGCTAGTGTAAGACATGTTTGTAAGACCATGTCTGGGACATGGCATCGACATTGGGATAGTGTAAGACATGTCTCGGACATGCATCAGCCTCGAGACGTAAGTCAGTGTAAGACATGTCTAGGACATGCATTGGCTACGAGATGTGTCAATGTAAGACCATGTCTAGGACACGGCATTGGCACAGATATGCTAGAGCTTGTGTAAGACCATGTCCGGGACATGGCATCAGTACCTTACCCCATGTTTGAGGCTTAATGAATATCTTATAGTGTTCCAAATAGTTCAACGGTGAAAGTTATGATTTCAAGTTAACGAGGAAAGTATAACTGTGTTGTGAGTGGTACAGGTACCTGTTTGGTATATATAGAATATGAGTACATTTTATGATATATGATGTGTACTGAATGTTGATGAGTAAGTCTTGCTTATGCCCAATTGTATATTATGAGCTTTTTCATGAATGGTAAAGTTATGTAATAATTTATGTGTAACTTACTAAGTTTTATGCTTACTTCCTCTCCTTTTCCATTTTCTTATGTGCTACCTATCTAGCTCAATGATCAACGGAAGTTAGAGATATCGATCACACTATCAACTGAAGCCTTCGGTATTGTTTGATTTATATATTTGAATATGACATGTATAGGGAACTAGACTTGTGTTTCGTGTCATTATCAATTTGGCCAAATGTGTTGGCTTGGGATAAATATCTCATTTTGTACTAAGCCTCATATTATGGCTAATATCCATTTTGATTTATATACAAGGAAGTTATCTTCGTAGATGAGTAAAATGCACATATGGAATGTTGTTTATTATGGCTGATTTGGTTGCATGAAATAGCCTTGAATTGGTTTTGGTTGCTAATGTGTAGCTTGTGTAAGTAAGGGTGGCAAAGAAGCTTGGTAAATAGCATCATTATGTCCATGTAATGCCCCAAATTTTGGGCCTAGAAGAACTGGGCTTCGCGTATAGGAGGAATTGGAATTTAGTTATACAAGTGGATGGCACAATTAAATGTCTGCTCAAGTGGTTAAGGGGCCGGAGAGGAGTTGGAAAAGTCCTAGGTTCAAACCTGGGCTTCAGCAAAATTTTTGGTTTTAAGTGAATAAAACCCTGGATACTTGGATGAAGGTATTTTAAATTATTGTGTTAAATAAATGACATAAGGAAGCATGTGGTCTAGTGGTTGTGGCGTCATTAAGGTTCCAAGGGAGCCTAGGTTCAAGTCTTGGCTCTTGCAATTTATTTTAATTTTTGCTCTCAAGTAAATCTGGACGTTCGTATGTAGGGCTTATATTTTATTACGTCTGATTAATGACACAAAGGAGCTTGTGGCCTGGTGGTGGTATCGTGACATGACTATTGTAAGAGCAAGTGTTTGAATCCCATGGCAAGCAAGGAGCAACTATTTTGCTATCAGGGGACAACAAGAGTTAGTGTTGGATTTGAACTCTGGTGATGGAGAGTTTGAATTGGTCTTGGGGTTGGTTGTGGAGGACATCAAGGAGGGATAAGGGGAGAGAATCATAGAGATTTTCAAGGTGTTTGAGATTGGGGAGTTGTAGCCGATTTGAGGGTTGAAATTCGGCTAGGGAGTCCTTATATTCATTTTTTCAGCTCATGTTTTTGGAGAGGTGTTACCGAATTTTTCTTTGCTTTTAGTGCGAAATTGCCTTGCTTCTCAATAATTGTGTAATTGTCTGTCTTTCTCCATTTTTTTCCATCTCTCTATTTCTCAAAACTGAACGGTATTTCTCTCCTGCCTCTCTAGTTTTTCTCCTATTTTGACCATTTCTTCTAAAAGTTAGCCGAATTTCTACATCTCTCTTCTCTTCCAATATTGGCTCATTACACTCTTTTGTCTTCTTTTTCTCTTTCATTCCTTTGGTTTTACCCTCATGGCCGAACTTGTTATTTTCCTTTTCTCAACGTTTCTTCTATTATTCCTAAGTTGTGATTAAGCCGAATATCCTCTCTTATAAGCATCTTGTTTTCATGAAGTCGAAGGCTTAACCTAGGTGTTAGTTAACAATCGGTTTCTCAAAGGTTGAAGAGGTTTGTTAGTGTTATTGAAGCAACCTAGATATTTTCCTCATATCTTCTGTTAAGGTAAATACTTAGCTTTATTTTCATTTGGATAATGGCCGAATATGGTATATGTTGTTTTGGGGCAACCTTTCGTGAATGTAAGGCCACCAAGATTTGTGTGATGGTTCAGATTATCGGCAAAGGACAAGGTGATTGATGTTTAGCCAACGATCTATGTGGAATAGGTTAGTTTGCACTCAATTGAAGAGGTAATAGTTGTTGGATTTGGAATTAGTATTAATAAGTAAGTGTAGATCTTTTTGCACTTGATTAATTAAATACTCTGATTGGTTATAGGTGGGGTGCTCATTAAGTGATTATTCGTTTAGCAAAATAGGTGTGTAACCGAGTACTACGTTTGCTAATCGGCTGAAAAGCCAAAAATATGTATTTCACTGAATAGACAGCAGTTTAGCAAATGTCAAAATACTGAAATGTCGAAAAGTCAAAAGTTCAGCAATGATTGCCACACGAGTGTGCGAATGCACGTGTGGATAATCTGATACGATAGTAGAGGCCACCATGATCGATCTCATGGGATCAGCTGATTTTGGGCCGAAATGGGTTGTGTGGGCCCAATGGGCTTGTGGGCCTCACACGGGCCTTTGTTATGGATGTGTGGAAATAATGAACCTGGCTGTGTCATTCTACATGGCTAAGGTTGATTTAGGGCTTAACGGGCCAAATGAGCATGTGGGTCCCACTTGGACCAGATAACGGGCCTTAGGCCCATCTGCACCATTATGTTTATTTAGGTTATTTTAGTCGCTCGAGGCGAAGGTGGATCTTATGTTGGGTCGTTAGGACCCCTATAGTGCAAAATTATCGAAATACCCTTGAAGTAAAAAATTATCGAAATACCCCTATAGTGCAAAATTACCGAAATACCCTTGTAGTGTAAAATTACCAAAATACCCTCGATTTGTGAAATTACCAAAATACCCCTGTAGGGTAAAATGACTGAAATGCCCCTACATGGTAAACTGACTGTTTTGCCCCCATGTGAGGTATTTATAAATATGTACAAGTATGATTGTATTTTAGCTTGCTAATTAAACTATAATAGATACATGTATGATTCTATGATATTGCATGACATGTGGCATGATGCATTGCATGGGGGTGGGTTTTTATATGATTGGAGAAAGTGTACTGTACTGGCAGCTCTGTTGCAAATTATTGATAACTTTAAGCCTATTATACTGGTAGCTCTGCTGCAAATACTGTTAGTGCCGCAATCGATGTTATTTTGGAGTGCAGGGATAGGTGGGTTGATTATATCCTCACATGGAGTGTAGAGCTGGTACAGAGATGGAGTGTAGAGGTTGGATTGGTACGACTTACATACTGGTTACTATTATTGTAATGGGCTAAGGCCCGAATATTTATATAACTACTTCTGTATTAAGATGGGCTTAGGCCCAGACTACTTACTGTTACTAATATGGGCTTAGGCCCAGAATGTATTTGTTCTCTATATGTTTGGATGTTTGTCATTATGGGATTACACACTAAGTTTTTGTAAACTCGCCCTTTCTTTTAACTGCGCAAGTAATCCCCAGCCTTAGACGATTTTGAGTCACGAGGGACTCGAAGGTGGCCACACGATTATAGTGGATCTACAACTTGACTTTATCTATTTAAATTTCATATTGGGTTTCTGATTATGTAATAAGGCCATTTGGGGGATTTTTAACTTTTATTGGGCTTTTGATTTTGTATTTTAAACTACTAGAATAGGAACATCGAGTTTTCAAAATGATAACATTTTCGAAGAAAAACCTACATTTTTAACGTTAAGATTTTCAACTAGAGAAGCTTCTGCGGTTTTATTCAGATTAGGAAATCAAAGATAACAAACGTTTTGATAAGTTAATTTCAAGCGGGATTTACCGAGTTTTCTCAAGCAATAAAAAAAACTAAATGGGTTTTAGCTTAAAAAAATGGTTTTCACCAACAAGTCCAAGTATTAGAAGGCACTTCAGTGTCACACGTCGGATTTGGTCATAACGTGGAGGCTGGGTTTGGGGTTTTACAGTCCACACGGGTAGACACGGGCGTGTGTCTAGGCCATATGTTATACAGGTCTGCCCTATGGGCGTGTGGTCTGGCTGTGTGTCCCCTGCACGAAAAATTTTCAAGTCAGTATGCATGGTAGTAAACACACAGGCAGAAACATGGCTATGTGTCTCAGCCGTGTGAAGGGCACGGTCTAGTACACGGCGTATGCCTTGGCCGTGTGTAGCACCTCAAACCCGGCCTAGACGTTATGGCCAAATCTGTCGGTGTCACATTGAAGTGTTTTTTCGAAATCGTGTTTTCGTTGAAAAACCCTTCTTACTATTTAAAACTTTTGTAAAGTCTCAGTTTATGTTCAATTAATTTCAAAACGTGGTTCATTGAAAAGTTAATCGCTTTTAAAATTGTTATTAATTTCATTGAAAATCCCTTCCAATTGCTAAAGCTAAATTATTATTACAGAAGTTTAGAGCATATGTTTTTGAAAACAGTCATTGGCTTGAAATTTGAATAAATAAGGTCTAAAGTAGAACATCAGCAATCGTGTGGCCACCTCCGAGTACCTCGCTGCTCCAAACTGTCTAAAGTTGAGGATTACTTGTACAGTTAAAAAAAAGGTGAGTTTACGAAAACTCAATGTGTAATCCCCTAATAGACAACAGAAATCTGAATATGCAAAAAAGTATGGGCTTTAGCCCTATACAGTATTAGTACAGCTGGGCCTCAGCTCTATACAGTAACAATGTGGGCCTAAGCCCAATACAGTACCAGTACAGTGTAATGCAATTATGCCTCCCACCCAAATCCAGCCAGCACACCACCTGTACCAACCAACACACCATGTGGGGATATAAATCGACCCACCCAGCCAACACACCAATATCGCAACAAAGCTACCAGTAATAATAATGCAGCATAGCTGCCAGAACAGTAAGTGTGGCAAAGCCACCAGTATCAGTAATTGTGCCATAGCCACCAGTAATAGTGAATGTCACATAGTCACCAGTACAGAACTTCCTACATATCAAAATCTGAACCTCATGTAGCATGTCATGTCATAAGTATTACATATATGCAAAGTCATACTCAGTACAAACATATATGTAAGTCATAACCATATCAGTCATACGGAACATAAGGGCATAATCATCATTCTACCATACAGGGGTTTTACGGTCATTTTTCCCTACAGGGGCATTACAGTCATTTTACCATACTGGGGTATTACGGTCATTTTACCCTACAGGGGTATTTCGGTCATTTCACAAATCGAGGGTCTTAACGACCCAATTGAGGGTCCATTGTCGCCTCGAGCGACCTAAGTAACATAAACAGACATAATGGTGCAAGTGGGCCTAAGGGCCATTACTCGACCCAAGTAGGCCCACAAGCTCGTGTGGCCTATTTAGCCCAAATTTAGGTATGGCTATGTATACACCATAGCCCGGTTATTAATAGTCATTTACTGCAGATTTTATTCGTGTGGGCCCACCAGCCCATTGGGGCACACGACCCATTTCGGCCCATTGAGGCCCAAAACAACTTAGGTCATGTGCGCGACATGACAAATCTATCTACTTCCCGCTTAACTAAAAAAATTACCCATGCGGGCCCACGACCCCATTGGGCCCATATGGCCCATTTAACCCAGAACTATTCACGGCTGTACAAATGACATAGACTAGTCCAAAACTTACCATATAACATACATTTTATCTGTGTGGGCCCACAAGCCCATTAGGCCCACACGGCCCAACGTGGCCCAGAACGACCTATGACATGTACGCGACATGACAAGCCCAACCATATTCCACCTAACAGTTAATTTGACACAAGCGAGCCCATGGGCCCATTGGGCCTATTCGACCCATTATGGCCCAAGCCCATTGATTCATTCATGGTAGCCTCTTCCGTCGTACACCCCCGTTTCATGGGCTTAGTTCACCACGTGCGATTGCACGCTTGTGTGGCATCATACGCCATGTTTCCGGCTTTTTGGCATTTTTCAGCCTACAGTCAAAGCAGAGTAACATCATGCACATTTTCGACTTTTTCAGACGATTATCAAACAAGGCATCTGATTACACGCCTGATCACATAGAGTACTAAGAATTCACGATCGGCAGAACCTTGGTCAACTGCAATTTGCCTACTTAATCCAAAGTTTGGTGTAGTCACCCTTCCACAACCTGGCGGAAAGTCCCGAACTGCTGACACCCTACGTCGCTTAAACTTTGGGGCAAAGGCTACACGTCCACTCCCTCTCAGCACCATTGACATTCCTTTATTACGAGAACTCACTTTGCTCATCGCGAGTTCGATCAGATGGATAACCAAATGCAGAGAGATTCAACTTACAAAAAGGAAAGCACAATCGGCTAACAATGATAACCGAATAGGTTGTGAGGGAGAGGAGAAGTGATATTCGGTCAAACTCACAGAAGAGAAATAGAGAGAATTGAAGGAAAAATCGTGAATGTAGAAGAGAAGAAAAGGAAGACCGACACTCAATCGAAACAAAAGATGTTGAATCAAAAGAAACAAAAAAGTAAGAGTAAGAGCAGAAAGAGAATCGGCTACAAGGGAAAGTGTAACATCCCGAAATAGGGCCTAGTCAGAACAGTGGTTTTAGGACCACAAATCCGATGAGGAAAATTTCATTTCTATTATATTTTTATGGTCTACAATTTCACGAAATAATTTTGTGAAAATTTCGTTCGAAAATTTTGATGTTTGGGCACTCAATTTGGTCAAAAGGACTAAATTGTAAAAAGTGCAAAAGTTGAGTTCTACATGTTAGAGGTGTCTAATTGTTATGAATTTTTAAATTAATGGTTCTTAAATGGAAATTAGACCATTTTGAAGTTTTTGGACAAAAATGGACATGGTATGATAGGTTTTTAAAAGTTTTTCATTAAGGGCATTTTAGTAAATTGGTAATTAAATGAATTAAAAAGCCAAAATAAGCCAAATTTGCTCATCTTCTTCCTCATGGCCGAATGTCTCATGAAAAACACCATGGCTAGGGTTTTCAAGCATTCCAAGCTCATTTATCAAGGAAATTTAGATTCAAGCTTAACTCGGGAAAATACAAGGTTATGGACTAAAATGGTAAATTGTCGTTTTTGGATCCGAGGTAAGTTCGTGTGTTAATAATAATGCAATACCATGCATGAATTGTAATTCTCTATTGATATGGTATAAATTGTATGATTTAATATGTTTAAGAGAAGTTGATGAATGTTGTGTATGATATGGAAAATGTAATGCTTGTTGTGTCATGTGAAATTGAATGGCAAATTATTGTTACATGAATTGAATGTTAAATTACTATTACATGGGTTGTATGAATTGCTACACAGTTGTACCTGACAAGATTTCGACGAGTAAGTTCGAATAACTTAAAGTAGACCTCTAATATGCCTCAATGCATGTTTTATGAATGTGTGATGGTTGTATATAATCATGGCATGAAAATCCATGAAATATGTTAGTAATAAATATGACAAAATGACAAATGTCTCGGTCGACTGAATAAGAGATATCTGATGGATACGTCATTCTTAATTTATATGAGATCCTGCATGTGTTGTAGAAAAGGATTTAGCCCGGACGGGTGTTCTTAAAGTAATCTAGCCTCCCAAAGAATATGTGTAAATGGATTTAGCCCTGACGGGTAATCTGAATTAGGGTTTAAATTTAGCCTAGACTGGTAATTCAGATCCGAGCTCATTGAGGTTGTTTTTCGTCACAAGGGATTTAGCTTGGACTGGTAATCCCGACATCACTCTATGAGTTTATATTTCGGGGGATTTAGCCTGGACTGGTAATCCCGCCGTAAGATGTGAGGTTCGTGGGAGTGTGTGCTTGAAAATGATCACTTGTATGATTTAAAGGTAAATGGCTATCCATTGAGATTATCGAGAAATTCAACAGGATCAAAAATGAGAAATGAGAATGGAAATTCTTGAATTATTGAGCTCAACTAAGATTAATACTATGATGTTTTGTCATGAGACTAATTTCATGGTTGAGTTCATGTGATAGAGAATTATCCTATACTTAGGATGTATGACTAAGTATGCCCATGAGAAATAATTACTTTTATATTGAGCTCTATTGTGAAAAATGAGTAAGGGATCCATGAAATGGTAAGTTCATGATTAGGTGGAAATGATCTTATGATAGTGAACATTATATTATACCAAAACAGAATTGGACAGCAACATTAGTCCTACTTTGAAAATCCACCAAAAATAGTGGAAATTGAGTTAGAGACTAAATTAAATATGAAATGAAATCTTATTGATTTTAGTTTCACTAGAAGAAACGGTACAACCAAAAGAATTTAATATTATGAGATATTTGAATTCTCATGAGACAGAGTTAGAATGAGTTTGGAATCCCCTGTTCTGACTTTGGAAAATCACTAGAAATTGTAAAAAAATAATTACGTTTTAGGAATCATATGAATGAAATCCTAAATCAGTCTACTTTTAGGAGAAAGAGACAGGAACATTATCTGAGTCTCGTACTATGAGATAAATAAATTTTAGTGAAGAAAGGGTGAAGCTGTCAAACAGCAAAATAGGGGAGACTTTGAATAATAAAAGGTACTTATTGGCTAGACCAAAATTCTGAAAATTTTATGGTAAGAAGATATATGAGTCTAGTTTCTGGAAAAATTAATGGATCTTAATTTGGAGTTTCGTAGCTCCTGATATAAATAATTTAATGACTATGACTTGAGAAAACAGCTTAGCTGGAATTTGAATAATAGAAAGAATATGAAAATAGCATGTTATCGCATTGCTTATTATTTTCATACAAGCTTACTAAGTGTAAAGCTTACTCCCTCCTTTTCATTTCTTTTAGTTTTTTCAGGTCAGCTCGGGGTTGGAGATCATCGGAGGCAGCATCACACTATCAAGCCATTGTCCGTAGAGTATTAATATGTGTATGTTAAATGTTTTCAAGTGAGTGGCATGTATAGGGACTTAGTTTTTCTATGATGACTATTGCTGTGATTAGCCAAAGGTATTGGCTTATATTGATTTATTGTTTATAGCCATAAGATGTGGCTTATAATGATTTTGGCTTGTAAGCCTATTTATCCATGATATGTGTTAATGTTTTGTGATGTGATTATGTGATTGTGCTTGTTCACTATGTATGAGAAGTATATGGCATGTGTACACGATGAATGCCTTAGGACCGTTCGAGGCAATAATGGTCATGGAATGATTGTGTGATATGGTAATAAATTGTTAGTGCCCTGAACATAGATGTTGATGTATAAGCTAATAACCATAATATAACAATATAAGTGATTAATAAGATGACAAGGTCAAATGTATGTGTGTCCATGTGAAAATGACAAAAAGGCTTGGAAATTAGCCTAAGTTTTGACCACACGGGTAGAGACATAGCCGTATGTCTCAGCCGTGTGGATGACACTACCTCTAGTCACGGGCGTGTGCCTTGGCCGTGTGCCCTTAAACGGTTGCTGACATCATAAACAGAGAGTTACACGTGCTGAGGACACGGGCGTGTCCCAAGCCACACGGGCGTGTGTGACTACACGGCCCAACCCACACGGGCGTGTGACTCTTTAAAGCAAGAAAAATTGGTTAAATTGCCCAAAGATTTTCAACGTTCTCGGTTTAGTTGTAACACCCGAACCCGAGACCGACACCGAAGTCGAACACGAGGTGTTAACAGACTTTAAACCCCTTATAAAAATATTTCCCAGACACTGCCAATCTGCGTACTAGTCGCTTTAAAAATCATATCTTGAGTTTCACAACTCGAAAATCAGTTTAGTGATTTTTACCTGAAACTAGACTCATATTCCCATCTACATATTTTTTCTAGAATTTTTGGTCGGGCCAATTAGTACGGTTTATTATTCAAAATCTCCCATGTTACAGGGATCGACTACCCTGACCTTTGTGCATTACGACTTGGATATCTCCTTGTACAGGGCTCCAATACTGATACCGTTTGTTTCTATAGAAACTAGACTCAGAGAGGAATCTATTCATATATGGTATGACTCCTAATTATCTCTGGTTAATTTATAATGAATTTCTAAAGTCGGAACAGGAAATCCAGAAACCGTTCTGGCCCTGTCTCACGAGAACCTGAATATCTCTTAACATACTGTCCGTATGATTGTTTCGTTACTTTCCTATGAAATTAGATTCATCAAGGTTTGTTTACATAATTTATTCACTATTTAATTCCATTCCTACTATTTTTAGTGATTTTCCAAATCTACATCACTGCTGCTGTCAGCATCTGCCTTTAAGGTAGACTTTACCTATTTCATGGTTTCCATGATTCAACTAGCCCTTTTTGCATAAATAGCACAATTTATGAAAGTGATTAACCATCCCCGTGGCCAATCCTTGTCAAGCATATCCACACCAAATGATTATAACATTATACTCAAACACATATAAGCCATTTTCGCATGGCTATCCAAAATTTATATAAGTCCAAAGGGTCCACGACCCACAACAAACGGGTAGTCCTATACAGGCCATTTCGAAGTTCAACCAAAATTGTACCAAAAAGGGGCTTTGATAGTGTGGGCGACTTTGACCTCAAGATCCCGAGTCCGATAGCTGGAGAACCAAATCTATAAAACAGAGGAGCAATGAAACGGAGTAAGCAATTTATGCTTAGTAAGTTTTGAGCAAGGAATTCCAGCACAACAAAAGTATAGCATTCATATAGCTAAACGGATAATTTCATATGCACAAATTTACGATATCGTACTTGCTTCACATTATCAACCCTTATGTACATACACAAAAGATCAACTCAGCCAAAGGCCGGTAGCTCGTTTATCAACTGAGCGAATACTTATTTGTAAGGGCTCAACTAAATTCAAGCACATACGAAACATACCTCAATGTTGGGATGTTTCGAGAGTATTAACTGGAATTTTACAGCAAGTTCATTCATTCCCTAATCACGTACCTTCGGAATTTAACCGGATATAGCTCCTCGTTCAAATGCCTTCGGGACATAGCCCGGTTATAGTAATTCGCACAAATGCCTTCGGGACTTAACCCGGATTTAGTAACTCGCACAAATGCCTTCGGGCTTAGCCCGGAATTAGTATCTCGCACAAATGCCTTCGGGCTTAGCCCGGAATTAGTATCTCGCACAAATGCCTTCGGATCTTAGTCCGGATATTGTCACTTAGCACAAGCCTTCGGGACTTAGCCCGGACATCATTCAAATAACCATGCACATTTAACAATAAATCATGGCCCATTCGTATTTCATTTTCGTTAGCAAAACTCAAACACAAGACATTTATCATTCTTGCAAATTCGGCTCAATAGCCACACAAAGAGCATGATTTTAATTTGCTTAAAACATGATCTAATCACATCATAATTTAAGCTCTTTTACTCAAGAACTTACCTCGGGTGTTGTCGAACGATTCCGATAGCTATTCGACCACTTTTTCCTTCCATTTATCGGATTTAGTTCCCCTTTGCTCTTGAGCTTAATTAAACGAATAAATTGATTTAATCATTTGAGCATCGAAAAGAGGAACACAAGGCACTTAGCCCATATTTATACATTAGACATTAAAGTCACATATGTACGGAATCATGAATCAAACTCAACATTTTAGCTAATTTTTCCCCCTTGGCCGAATATGCATGTCTATTTTGGGGCCGATTTCAACACTTAATACATTCTACAAGTATGGTCACTTGTATTGACTAAACACCCTTTTGTTTCAAGTTCAAAACTTGGCTAATACACACATATACACACTAGTAAAGCATCCTCTCCCTTTCCATCAATTTAACACATGCATTGCTCATTAACATGCAAAAGTTATATTCGGCCTTAGTACACAACTTGCTAGCCGATTCTTCTCCATTTAGCAACCAATGCACATATGTGCTCACTCAAAAATGCTAAAAAGGAGGTTCAAGAATCATCAAGCCACCATCACATGCATCATTAACAAGCTTCATATTTAGCATGCAATGGCATTAACACAAACTCCACCTAGGCCGAATCTTAACTCATCCTCATGCCTCATCACCACAACATCAAACATCAACCAAGAATGATGCATCCATGGCCGAGTGTCATTTCCATCACATAGCAAGATTTAGACCATGGGCTAGGTAGAACTCAAGCTAACAACTAAAACATGCATGCATCTCATGGAACATCATCAAACATACCTTAGCCTAGCTACATGCATGGCCGAACCTCTTCAACCTTTCTTCTTCCTTCCTCCTTAAAATTTTTGGCCAAGGATGAACCAAAGGATGAGCATTTTTTTCTTTATTTTTTCTTTCTAGTTTCGGCTAAATGAAGATGAGAAAGGATGAACAAAAATTTTCTCCTTTCTTTTCTTTAGCTCACGGCAATGGGGGGGAAACAACTACACACATTTTTTTTTTGTATTCATCATACTCCTTTTCATTATTTTATGCCCATGCCCCTTATTTTATTTTTTCCTACATACCTCACTAGGCCAACATGTTCCCAACATGTTTCCACCCATAGCATGGCCAACCACTAGCTCAAATTTTGGGTAATTTGACATGCAAACCCATCATTTTCACAACATGCATTAATAGACCATTTTTAATTAGCCTATCATATTTTCACCATGTCTCATATCAATCCCTATTTAATAATTTCTCATGCAATTGGCAAAATTGGAGAATGAAACTTCCACATACTCATGTACACACATAATAAGCATAGAATATGGAAATCAATTATTTTTATGACTCGGTTTTGTGGTCCCGAAACCACTTCCCGACTAGGGTCAATTTTGGGCTGTCACAACTCTCCCCCACTTAAGAAATTTTCGTCCCCGAAAATCTTACCGGTAAATAGGTTTGGGTATCGTTCTCTCATCGACCTCTCGGTTTCCCAAGTAGCTTCCTCGATCCCGTGTTTGAGCCATAACACCTTCACTAACGGAACCCTTTTGTTTCACAACTCCTTCATTTCACGAGCTAGGATACGCATCGGCTCTTCTTCATAACTCATATCGGCTTGAATTTCAACCTCGATGGGCTAATTATGTGCGATGGATCAGATCGATAGCGTCGAAGCATCGAAACATGAAAGACATCGTGAATCTTTTCAAGCTCAGGGGGCAAAATCAATCTATACGCAACCGGACCAACTCGTTCGGAGATTTCGTACGGCCCAATGAATCTCGGGCTCAACTTGCCCTTACGGCCAAACCTGAGTACCTTTTTCCAAGGCGAAACTTTAAGGAACACTTTATCTCCCACCTGATATTCAATGTCCCTTCGTTTCAAATCCGCATACGATTTTTGACGATCTGTGGCTGCTTTCAGACTTTCACGGATTACCCTTACTTTCTGTTCGGCATCCTTAATCAAATCAACTCCGAAAATTTTACTTTCACCGAGCTCGGTCCAAAACAATGGTGTACGGCATTTACGACCGTACAAAGCCTCGTAAGGTGCCATCTTAATACTTGATTGAAAACTATTATTGTAAGCGAATTCAATCAAAGGTAAATACCGTTCTCATGAACTACTGAACTCGAGGATGCAACATCTCAACATATCCTCAAGTATCTGAATTATCCGCTCAGATTGACCATCGGTTTGGGGATGAAAAGCAGTGCTAAAATGCAGCTTGGTACCCAAAGCTTCTTGCAATTTCCTCCAAAATCGCGAGGTGAATCTCAGATCTCTATCCGACACGATAGAAATAGGTACCCCGTGTAATCTCACAATCTGAGAAACATATAATTCGGCTAGTTTATCCAATGAAAAATCCGTACACACTGGGATAAAGTGAGCCGACTTAGTCAGTCTATCGACAACAACCCAAATCGTATCCTTCTTACTTGTTGACAATGGCAGTCCAGACACAAAGTCCATTGTGACTCGATCCCATTCCCACTCGGGTATCATGATCGGCTGAAGTAATCCTGAAGGCACTTGATGTTCCGCTTTCACTTGTTGACATATTAAACATCTCGAAACAAGGTCGGAGATGTCTCGTTTCATACCATGCCACCAAAACCAACGTTTCAAATCGTTGTACATTTTCGTACTCCCCGGGTGACTTGACATTCGGCTACAATGGGCTTCGTTCAGAATCATCGAAATGAGTTCCGAACTCCTTGGAACACACAAACGACTTCTGAACCTCAAACAATCATCATCAACTTTCTGGGCTTCACGAATTTGATGAATCAATAATGGTTTGGCTTTTAATTCAGCAACTAACACATTGTCAGGTAGAACAGACAAATGCACATTCATTGCTCGTAAAGCAACCAATGACTTCCGGCTTAAGGCGTCCGCAACCACATTAGCCTTTCCCGGGTGGTAATCAATGACAAGCTCGTAATCTTTCAACAACTCAAGCCAACGTCTTTGTCGCAGATTTAAGTCTCTTTGAGTCATCAAATATTTGAGAGTTTTGTGATCCGAAAATACATGGCACTTCTCACCAAATAAGTAATGTCGCCATATTTTTAAAGCAAATACGATGGCAGCTAGTTCAAGATCATGGGTCGGATAATTTTTCTCATGCGGCTTTAATTGTCTCGACGCATAGGCCACAACTCGACCTTCTTGCATCAATACGCAACCCAACCCAAGTAGGGATGCGTCACTATAAATGACAAACTCTTTGCCTGATTCGGGTTGCACTAAAATTGGAGCTTCAGTCAAATAAGTTTTTAGTTGATCAAAACTTTTCTGACATTTCTCCGTCCATTCGAACTTAACATCCTTTTGAAGTAGCTTCGTCATTGGTGTGGCTATCATCGAGAAACCTTTGACAAATCGTCGGTAATAACCAGCGAGCCCCAAAAAGCTCCGAACCTCAGTAATATTTCTCGGAGGTTTCCAATTAAGTATGGCTGAAATTTTGTTCGGGTCAACTCGAATACCCGATGCGGATACTACATGACCCAAGAAGCTAGCCTCTCTTAACCAGAACTCACACTTACTGAACTTAGCATATAACTGCTTATCCCGCAAAATTTGCAACACTAGCCTCAGATGCTCAGCATGTTCGGTCTCATCTCTTGAATAGACCAAGATGTCATCAATGAACACAACTACGAACCGATCCAAATATGGTCTGAAGATCCGATTCATCAAATCCATAAATACCGCAGGGGCATTAGTGAGCCCAAACGGCATCACTAAGAATTCGTAGTGACCATATCTCGTTCTGAAGGCAGTTTTGGGTATGTCCGAATCTCGAATTCGCAACTGATAATAGCCCGATCTCAAATCTATTTTTGAGAACACTGAGGCTCCCTTCAGTTGGTCGAACAAATCATCGATACGTGGTAACAGATATTTGTTCTTTATCGTCACTTCATTCAGTTGACGATAGTCAATGCACAACCTCATGGTTCTGTCCTTCTTTTTCAAGAACAATACTGGTGCACCCCAAGGTGAGAAACTTGGTCGAGCAAAACCTCTATCCGTCAATTCTTGCAACTGAGCTTTCAACTCTTTTAACTCGGTTGGTGCCATACGATACGGAGCTATCGAAATCGGCGTAGTCCCAGGTACAAGCTCAATACCAAACTCTACCTCCCGAACAGGTGGTAAACCCGGTAATCCTTCAGGAAAAACATCCGGGTATTCACAGATTCGGGTTTCTTGTCTAATTCTTTGTCATCCAGTACATACGCAAGGTATGCTTCGCACCCTTTTCTTACATATTTCTGGGCCAACATTGCTGATATTACAGCTGGCATCCCCTCCAAGTCCGTAGACTCAACTCGGATTACTTCGTTATTTGCGCACCTCAAATCAATAGTCTTGCTTTTGCAATTCACAACCGCATCATGCGCGGTCAACCAATCCAAACCAAGAATAACATCAAATTCATCAAACGGCAAAAGCATCAAGTCCGCCGGAAAACAGGAACCTCGAATTTCTAGGGGACATTTCTTACACACTTTGTTGACAAGCACGTAACGACCCAAGGGATTTGACACCCGAATTACGAATTCAGTAGACTCAATAGGTAAATTCTTACTGGATGCTAAGGTTTCACATATGTAAGAATGAGTAGAACTGGGGTCAATCAAAGCAATTACATTAGTATCAAAGAGAGTAAAACTACCGGTAATAACATCAGGCGAAGAAGCATCCTCGCGGGCACGTATAGCATAAGCTCTAGCAGGCGCACGAGCCTCGGATCTGGTCGTAGCATCTCTAGATCCTCTCTGGCCACCACTAGCATTGCCAGTATTTCCAGATGGTCTACCTCGAGCAGTGGTAGCACCCGGTTTCCCACTCTGATTTACATTCTGTTCAGACAACCCCGGGAAATATTTAATGAAGTGGTCAACTGATCCGCACTTGTAACAGGAGCGGTCAGGGAATCTACAACTCCCCGAATGCCATTTACCGCAATATCGACATTTCGTTCTGTCTCGACGTTCATTCCCAACACTGGCGACCGAAGTGCCTCGTGTACCCACAGGGGGTCGATCACGATCTCGTCTAAAAAGGCCCGAAGTGCCTCTCGACCAGCCCACATCATCTCGAAATTTCTTCGATGCCTGTTGAAGAGACTTTCCCGAAGATCTTTTACGAAACTCTCCAGTTCCCTCATCAACTTTTTGTTTTTCTTTTCTAAGCTCTTCGGCTTTACAAGCTCGCTCGACAAGTACTACGAACTCTCGTATTTCAAGAACGCCAACGAACATTTTTATATCTTCATTCAGCCCATCCTCGAAGCGTTTACACATAATAGCCTCGGACGAAACACATTCCCGAGCGTATTTGCTAAGTCTAACAAATTTTCGCTCGTAATCAGTAACCGACATGGAACCTTGCTTAAGCTCAAGAAATTCCTTCCGTTTTTGATCAACAAATCTCTGACTGATATACTTTTTCCGAAACTCAGTTTGGAAAAACTCCCAAGTTACTTGCTCTCGGGCACAACAGAATTCAGAGTACTCCACCAATAGTAGGCAGAATCACGTAGCAAGGAGATAGTACACTTTAGGCATTCATCGGGTGTACAAGATAGCTCATCGAGTACCCGGATAGTGTTGTCCAACCAAAATTCAGCTTGCTCGGCATCGTCGCTATTCGTAGCCTTAAATTCAGTAGCCCCATGTTTTCGGATTCTGTCAACTGGGGGCTTATTTGACCTTATTTGGTCAGTTACCAGAGGTACTGTAGGTGCGGGGGTTGTATTAGTCGGGAAGGAGGTTGTGGAACAGCCGTATTAGTTCGAATGTATTGGTTGAACCAATCATTCATCACGCTATAGAAAGCTTGTCTAGCTTCATCATTCGGGTTACTAGCATTAGGTTGAGAGTCCGTCGGCGCTGTCCCTTGTGCGGGAGCAGGCGCTACACTCTCAAGATCATCAGCTACCTCTCGGTCGGGATCGGGATCCATTACTATAAATAAACACATTTACAATTGTCAGAAATCACCACACTATCAAGTAATCACATAAAATGGCATGTATAGCTAGACCCAACGCATTACGGTAGTCCTAGAATCGACTAAACCGTAGCTCTGATACCAATCAAATGTAACACCCCGAACCCGAGACCGACACCGAAGTCGAACACGAGGTGTTAACAGACTTTAAACCCCTTATAAAAATATTTCCCGGACACTGCCAATCTGCGTACTAGTCGCTTTAAAAATCATATCTTGAGTTTCACAACTCGAAAATCAGTTTCGTGATTTTTCCCTAAAACTAGACTCATATGCCCATCTACATATTTTTTTCTAGAATTTTTGGTCGGGCCAATTAGTACAGTTTATTATTCAAAGTCTCCCATGTTACAGGGATCGACTACCCTGACCTTTGCGCATTACGACTTGGATATCTCCTTGTACAGGGATCCAATACTGATTCCGTTTGTTTCTATAGAAACTAGACTCAGAGAGGAATCTATCCATATATAATATGACTCCTAATTATCTCTGGTTAATTTATAATGAATTTCCAAAGTCGGAACAGGAAATCCAGAAACCGTTCTGGCACTTTCTCACAAGAACCTGAATATCTCTTAACATACTGTCCGTATGATTGTTTCGTTACTTTCCTATGAAAGTAGATTCATCAAGGTTTGTTTACATAATTTATTCACTATTTAATTCAATTCCTACTATTTTTAGTGATTTTCCAAATCTACATCACTGCTGCTGTCAGCATCTGCATTTAAGGTAGACTTTACCTATTCATGGTTTCCATGATTCAACTAGCCCTTTTTGCATAAATAGCACAATTTATGAAAGTGATTAACCATCCCCGTGGCCAATCCTTGTCAAGCATATCCACACCAAATGATTATAACATTATACTCAAACACATATAAGCCATTTTCGCATGGCTATCCAAAATTTATACAAGTCCAAAGGGTCCACGACCCACAACAAACGGGTAGTCCTATACATGCCATTTCGAAGTTCAACCAAAATTGTACCAAAAAGGGGCTTTGATAGTGTGGGCGACTTTGACCTCAAGATCCCGAGTCCGATAGCTGGAGAACCAAATCTATAAAACAGAGGAGCAATGAAACGGAGTAAGCAATTTATGCTTAGTAAGTTTTGAGCAAGGAATTCCAGCACAACAAAAGTATAGCATTCATATAGCTAAACGGATAATTTCATATGCACAAATTTACGATATCGTACTTGCTTCACATTATCAACCCTTATGTACATACACAAAAGATCAACTCAGCCAAAGGCTGGTAGCTCGTTTATCAACTGAGCGAATACTTATTTGTAAGGGCTCAACTAAATTCAAGCACATACGAAACATACCTCAATGTTGGGATGTTTCGAGAGTATTAACTGGAATTTACAGCAAGTTCATTCATTCCCAAATCACGTACCTTCGGAATTTAACCGGATATAGCTCCTCGTTCAAATACATTCGGGACATAGCCCGGTTATAGTAATTCGCACAAATGCCTTCGGGACTTAACCCGGATTTAGTAACTCGCACAAATACCTTCGGGCTTAGCCTGGAATTAGTATCTCGCACAAATGCCTTCGGGCTTAGCCCGGAATTAGTATCTCGCACAAATGCCTTCGGATCTTAGTCCGGATATTGTCACTTAGCACAAGCCTTCGGGACTTAGCCCGGACATCATTCAAATAACCATGCACATTTAACAATAAATCATGGCCCATTCGTATTTCATTTTCGTTAGCAAAACTCAAACACAAGACATTTATCATTCTTGCAAATTCGGCTCAATAGCCACACAAAGAGCATGATTTTAATTTGCTTAAAACATGATCTAATCACATCATAATTTAAGCTCTTTTACTCAAGAACTTACCTCGGGTGTTGTCGAACGATTCCGATAGCTATTCGACCACTTTTTCCTTCCCTTTATCGGATTTAGTTCCCCTTTGCTCTTGAGCTTAATTAAACAAATAAATTGATTTAATCATTTGAGCATCGAAAAGAGGAACACAAGGCACTTAGCCCATATTTATACATTAGACATTAAAGTCACATATGTACGGAATCATGAATCAAACTCAACATTTTAGCTAATTTTTCCCCCTTGGCCGAATATGCATGTCTTTTTGGGGGCCGATTTCAAACACTTAATACATTCTACAAGTATGGTCACTTGTATTGACCAAACACCCTTTTGTTTCAAGTTCAAAACTTGGCTAATACACACATATACACACTAGTAAAGCATCCTCTCCCTTTCCATCAATTTAACACATGCATTGCTCATTAACATGCAAAAGTTATATTCGGCCTTAGCACACAACTTGCTAGCCGATTCTTCTCCATTTAGCAACCAATGCACATATGTGCTCACTCAAAAAATGCTAAAAAGGAGGTTCAAGAATCATCAAGCCACCATCACATGCATCATTAACAAGCTTCATATTTAGCATGCAATGGCATTAACACAAACTCCACCTAGGCCGAATCTTAACTCATCCTCATGCCTCATCACCACAACATCAAACATCAACCAAGAATGATGCATCATGGCCGAGTGTCATTTCCATCACATAGCAAGATTT
>NC_053428.1:61309539-61329875 GCF_007990345.1 Gossypium hirsutum
CCTATTTAATAATTTCTCATGCATGCAAAATTGGAGAATGAACTTCCACATACTCATGTACACACATAATAAGCATAGAATATGGAAATCAATTATTTTTATGACTCGGTTTTGTGGTCCCGAAACCACTTCCCGACTAGGGTCAATTTGGGCTGTCACAACTCTCCCCCACTTAAGAAATTTTCGTCCCCGAAAATCTTACCGGTAAATAGGTTTGGGTATCGTTCTCTCATCGACCTCTCGGTTTCCCAAGTAGCTTCCTCGATCCCGTGTTTGAGCCATAACACCTTCACTAACGGAACCCTTTGTTTCACAACTCCTTCATTTCACGAGCTAGGATACGCATCGGCTCTTCTTCATAACTCATATCGGCTGAATTCACCTCGATGGCAATATGCATGGATCAGATCGATACGTCGAACACGAAACATGAAAAATGTGAATCTTTCAAGCTCAGGGGCAAAATCAATCTATACGCAACCGGACCAACTCGTTCGGAGATTTCGTACGGCCAATGAATCCGGGCTCAACTTGCCCTTACGGCCAAACCTGAGTACCTTTTTCCAAGGCGAAACTTTAAGGAACACTTTATCTCCCACCTGATATTCAATGTCCCTTCGTTTCAATCCGCATACGATTTTGACGATCTGTGGCTGCTTTCAGACTTTCACGGATTACCCTTACTTTCTGTTCGGCATCCTTAATCAAATCAACTCCGAAAATTTTACTTTCACCGAGCTCGGTCCAAAACAATGGTGTACGGCATTTACGACCGTACAAAGCCTCGTAAGGTGCCATCTTAATACTTGATTGAAAACTATTATTGTAAGCGAATTCAATCAAAGGTAAATACCGTTCCATGAACTACTGAACTCGAGGATGCAACATCTCAACATATCCTCAAGTATCTGAATTATCCGCTCAGATTGACCATCGGTTTGGGATGAAAAGCAGTGCTAAAATGCAGCTTGGTACCCAAGCTTCTTGCAATTTCCTCCAAAATCGCGAGGTGAATCTCAGATCTCTATCCGACACGATAGAAATAGGTACCCCGTGTAATCTCACAATCTGAGAAACATATAATTCGGCTAGTTTATCCAATGAAAAATCCGTACACACTGGGATAAAGTGAGCCGACTTAGTCAGTCTATCGACAACAACCCAAATCGTATCCTTCTTACTTGTTGACAATGGCAGTCCAGACACAAAGTCCATTGTGACTCGATCCCATTCCACTCGGGTATCATGATCGGCTGAAGTAATCCTGAAGGCACTTGATGTTCCGCTTTCACTTGTTGACATATTAAACATCTCGAAACAAGGTCGGAGATGTCTCGTTTCATACCATGCCACCAAAACCAACGTTTCAAATCGTTGTACATTTTCGTACTCCCCGGGTGACTTGACATTCGGCTACAATGGGCTTCGTTCAGAATCATCGAAATGAGTTCCGAACTCCTTGGAACACACAAACGACTTCTGAACCTCAAACAATCATCATCAACTTTCTGGGCTTCACGAATTTGATGAATCAATAATGGTTTGGCTTTTAATTCAGCAACTAACACATTGTCAGGTAGAACAGACAAATGCACATTCATTGCTCGTAAAGCAACCAATGACTTCCGGCTTAAGGCGTCCGCAACCACATTAGCCTTTCCCGGGTGGTAATCAATGACAAGCTCGTAATCTTTCAACAACTCAAGCCAACGTCTTTGTCGCAGATTTAAGTCTCTTTGAGTCATCAAATATTTGAGAGTTTTGTGATCCGAAAATACATGGCACTTCTCACCAAATAAGTAATGTCGCCATATTTTTAAAGCAAATACGATGGCAGCTAGTTCAAGATCATGGGTCGGATAATTTTCTCATGCGGCTTTAATTGTCTCGACGCATAGGCCACAACTCGACCTTCTTGCATCAATACGCAACCCAACCCAAGTAGGGATGCGTCACTATAAATGACAAACTCTTTGCCTGATTCGGGTTGCACTAAAATTGGAGCTTCAGTCAAATAAGTTTTAGTTGATCAAAACTTTCTGACATTTCTCCGTCCATTCGAACTTAACATCCTTTTGAAGTAGCTTCGTCATTGGTGTGGCTATCATCGAGAAACCTTTGACAAATCGTCGGTAATAACCAGCGAGCCCCAAAAAGCTCCGAACCTCAGTAATATTTCTCGGAGGTTTCCAATTAAGTATGGCTGAAATTTTGTTCGGGTCAACTCGAATACCCGATGCGGATACTACATGACCCAAGAAGCTAGCCTCTCTTAACCAGAACTCACACTTACTGAACTTAGCATATAACTGCTTATCCCGCAAAATTTGCAACACTAGCCTCAGATGCTCAGCATGTTCGGTCTCATCTCTTGAATAGACCAAGATGTCATCAATGAACACAACTACGAACCGATCCAAATATGGTCTGAAGATCCGATTCATCAAATCCATAAATACCGCAGGGGCATTAGTGAGCCCAAACGGCATCACTAAGAATTCGTAGTGACCATATCTCGTTCTGAAGGCAGTTTTGGGTATGTCCGAATCTCGAATTCGCAACTGATAATAGCCCGATCTCAAATCTATTTTTGAGAACACTGAGGCTCCCTTCAGTTGGTCGAACAAATCATCGATACGTGGTAACAGATATTTGTTCTTTATCGTCACTTCATTCAGTTGACGATAGTCAATGCACAACCTCATGGTTCTGTCCTTCTTTTTCAAGAACAATACTGGTGCACCCCAAGGTGAGAAACTTGGTCGAGCAAAACCTCTATCCGTCAATTCTTGCAACTGAGCTTTCAACTCTTTTAACTCGGTTGGTGCCATACGATACGGAGCTATCGAAATCGGCGTAGTCCCAGGTACAAGCTCAATACCAAACTCTACCTCCCGAACAGGTGGTAAACCCGGTAATCCTTCAGGAAAAACATCCGGGTATTCACAGATTCGGGTTTCTTGTCTAATTCTTTGTCATCCAGTACATACGCAAGGTATGCTTCGCACCCTTTTCTTACATATTTCTGGGCCAACATTGCTGATATTACAGCTGGCATCCCCTCCAAGTCCGTAGACTCAACTCGGATTACTTCGTTATTTGCGCACCTCAAATCAATAGTCTTGCTTTTGCAATTCACAACCGCATCATGCGCGGTCAACCAATCCAAACCAAGAATAACATCAAATTCATCAAACGGCAAAAGCATCAAGTCCGCCGGAAAACAGGAACCTCGAATTTCTAGGGGACATTTCTTACACACTTTGTTGACAAGCACGTAACGACCCAAGGGATTTGACACCCGAATTACGAATTCAGTAGACTCAATAGGTAAATTCTTACTGGATGCTAAGGTTTCACATATGTAAGAATGAGTAGAACTGGGGTCAATCAAAGCAATTACATTAGTATCAAAGAGAGTAAAACTACCGGTAATAACATCAGGCGAAGAAGCATCCTCGCGGGCACGTATAGCATAAGCTCTAGCAGGCGCACGAGCCTCGGATCTGGTCGTAGCATCTCTAGATCCTCTCTGGCCACCACTAGCATTGCCAGTATTTCCAGATGGTCTACCTCGAGCAGTGGTAGCACCCGGTTTCCCACTCTGATTTACATTCTGTTCAGACAACCCCGGGAAATATTTAATGAAGTGGTCAACTGATCCGCACTTGTAACAGGAGCGGTCAGGGAATCTACAACTCCCCGAATGCCATTTACCGCAATATCGACATTTCGTTCTGTCTCGACGTTCATTCCCAACACTGGCGACCGAAGTGCCTCGTGTACCCACAGGGGGTCGATCACGATCTCGTCTAAAAAGGCCCGAAGTGCCTCTCGACCAGCCCACATCATCTCGAAATTTCTTCGATGCCTGTTGAAGAGACTTTCCCGAAGATCTTTTACGAAACTCTCCAGTTCCCTCATCAACTTTTTGTTTTTCTTTTCTAAGCTCTTCGGCTTTACAAGCTCGCTCGACAAGTACTACGAACTCTCGTATTTCAAGAACGCCAACGAACATTTTTATATCTTCATTCAGCCCATCCTCGAAGCGTTTACACATAATAGCCTCGGACGAAACACATTCCCGAGCGTATTTGCTAAGTCTAACAAATTTTCGCTCGTAATCAGTAACCGACATGGAACCTTGCTTAAGCTCAAGAAATTCCTTCCGTTTTTGATCAACAAATCTCTGACTGATATACTTTTTCCGAAACTCAGTTTGGAAAAACTCCCAAGTTACTTGCTCTCGGGGCACAACAGAATTCAGAGTACTCCACCAATAGTAGGCAGAATCACGTAGCAAGGAGATAGTACACTTTAGGCATTCATCGGGTGTACAAGATAGCTCATCGAGTACCCGGATAGTGTTGTCCAACCAAAATTCAGCTTGCTCGGCATCGTCGCTATTCGTAGCCTTAAATTCAGTAGCCCCATGTTTTCGGATTCTGTCAACTGGGGGCTTATTTGACCTTATTTGGTCAGTTACCAGAGGTACTGTAGGTGCGGGGGTTGTATTAGTCGGGAAGGAGGTTGTGGAACAGCCGTATTAGTTCGAATGTATTGGTTGAACCAATCATTCATCACGCTATAGAAAGCTTGTCTAGCTTCATCATTCGGGTTACTAGCATTAGGTTGAGAGTCCGTCGGCGCTGTCCCTTGTGCGGGAGCAGGCGCTACACTCTCAAGATCATCAGCTACCTCTCGGTCGGGATCGGGATCCATTACTATAAATAAACACATTTACAATTGTCAGAAATCACCACACTATCAAGTAATCACATAAAATGGCATGTATAGCTAGACCCAACGCATTACGGTAGTCCTAGAATCGACTAAACCGTAGCTCTGATACCAATCAAATGTAACACCCCGAACCCGAGACCGACACCGAAGTCGAACACGAGGTGTTAACAGACTTTAAACCCCTTATAAAAATATTTCCCGGACACTGCCAATCTGCGTACTAGTCGCTTTAAAAATCATATCTTGAGTTTCACAACTCGAAAATCAGTTTCGTGATTTTTCCCTAAAACTAGACTCATATGCCCATCTACATATTTTTTTTCTAGAATTTTTGGTCGGGCCAATTAGTACAGTTTATTATTCAAAGTCTCCCATGTTACAGGGATCGACTACCCTGACCTTTGCGCATTACGACTTGGATATCTCCTTGTACAGGGATCCAATACTGATTCCGTTTGTTTCTATAGAAACTAGACTCAGAGAGGAATCTATCCATATATAATATGACTCCTAATTATCTCTGGTTAATTTATAATGAATTTCCAAAGTCGGAACAGGAAATCCAGAAACCGTTCTGGCACTTTCTCACAAGAACCTGAATATCTCTTAACATACTGTCCGTATGATTGTTTCGTTACTTTCCTATGAAAGTAGATTCATCAAGGTTTGTTTACATAATTTATTCACTATTTAATTCAATTCCTACTATTTTTAGTGATTTTCCAAATCTACATCACTGCTGCTGTCAGCATCTGCATTTAAGGTAGACTTTACCTATTTCATGGTTTCCATGATTCAACTAGCCCTTTTTGCATAAATAGCACAATTTATGAAAGTGATTAACCATCCCCGTGGCCAATCCTTGTCAAGCATATCCACACCAAATGATTATAACATTATACTCAAACACATATAAGCCATTTTCGCATGGCTATCCAAAATTTATACAAGTCCAAAGGGTCCACGACCCACAACAAACGGGTAGTCCTATACATGCCATTTCGAAGTTCAACCAAAATTGTACCAAAAAGGGGCTTTGATAGTGTGGGCGACTTTGACCTCAAGATCCCGAGTCCGATAGCTGGAGAACCAAATCTATAAAACAGAGGAGCAATGAAACGGAGTAAGCAATTTATGCTTAGTAAGTTTTGAGCAAGGAATTCCAGCACAACAAAAGTATAGCATTCATATAGCTAAACGGATAATTTCATATGCACAAATTTACGATATCGTACTTGCTTCACATTATCAACCCTTATGTACATACACAAAAGATCAACTCAGCCAAAGGCTGGTAGCTCGTTTATCAACTGAGCGAATACTTATTTGTAAGGGCTCAACTAAATTCAAGCACATACGAAACATACCTCAATGTTGGGATGTTTCGAGAGTATTAACTGGAATTTTACAGCAAGTTCATTCATTCCCAAATCACGTACCTTCGGAATTTAACCGGATATAGCTCCTCGTTCAAATACATTCGGGACATAGCCCGGTTATAGTAATTCGCACAAATGCCTTCGGGACTTAACCCGGATTTAGTAACTCGCACAAATACCTTCGGGCTTAGCCTGGAATTAGTATCTCGCACAAATGCCTTCGGGCTTAGCCCGGAATTAGTATCTCGCACAAATGCCTTCGGATCTTAGTCCGGATATTGTCACTTAGCACAAGCCTTCGGGACTTAGCCCGGACATCATTCAAATAACCATGCACATTTAACAATAAATCATGGCCCATTCGTATTTCATTTTCGTTAGCAAAACTCAAACACAAGACATTTATCATTCTTGCAAATTCGGCTCAATAGCCACACAAAGAGCATGATTTTAATTTGCTTAAAACATGATCTAATCACATCATAATTTAAGCTCTTTTACTCAAGAACTTACCTCGGGTGTTGTCGAACGATTCCGATAGCTATTCGACCACTTTTTCCTTCCCTTTATCGGATTTAGTTCCCCTTTGCTCTTGAGCTTAATTAAACAAATAAATTGATTTAATCATTTGAGCATCGAAAAGAGGAACACAAGGCACTTAGCCCATATTTATACATTAGACATTAAAGTCACATATGTACGGAATCATGAATCAAACTCAACATTTTAGCTAATTTTTCCCCCTTGGCCGAATATGCATGTCTATTTTGGGGCCGATTTCAACACTTAATACATTCTACAAGTATGGTCACTTGTATTGACCAAACACCCTTTTGTTTCAAGTTCAAAACTTGGCTAATACACACATATACACACTAGTAAAGCATCCTCTCCCTTTCCATCAATTTAACACATGCATTGCTCATTAACATGCAAAAGTTATATTCGGCCTTAGCACACAACTTGCTAGCCGATTCTTCTCCATTTAGCAACCAATGCACATATGTGCTCACTCAAAAATGCTAAAAAGGAGGTTCAAGAATCATCAAGCCACCATCACATGCATCATTAACAAGCTTCATATTTAGCATGCAATGGCATTAACACAAACTCCACCTAGGCCGAATCTTAACTCATCCTCATGCCTCATCACCACAACATCAAACATCAACCAAGAATGATGCATCCATGGCCGAGTGTCATTTCCATCACATAGCAAGATTTAGACCATGGGCTAGGTAGAACTCAAGCTAACAACTAAAACATGCATGCATCTCATGGAACATCATCAAACATACCTTAGCCTAGCTACATGCATGGCCGAACCTCTTCAACCTTTCTTCTTCCTTCCTCCTTAAAATTTTTGGCCAAGGATGAACCAAAGGATGAGCATTTTTTTTCTTTGTTTTTTCTTTCTAGTTTCGGCTAAATGAAGATGAGAAAGGATGAACAAAAATTTTCTCCTTTCTTTTCTTTAGCTCACGGCAATGGGGGGGAAACAACTACACACATTTTTTTTGTATTCATCATACTCCTTTTCATTATTTTATGCCCATGCCCCTTATTTTATTTTTTTCCTACATACCTCACTAGGCCAACATGTTCCCAACATGTTTCCACCCATAGCATGGCCAACCACTAGCTCAAATTTTGGGTAATTTGACATGCAAACCCATCATTTTCACAACATGCATTAATAGACCATTTTAAATTAGCCTATCATATTTTCACCATGTCTCATATCAATCCCTATTTAATAATTTCTCATGCAATTGGCAAAATTGGAGAATGAAACTTCCACATACTCATGTACACACATAATAAGCATAGAATATGGAAATCAATTATTTTTATGACTCGGTTTTGTGGTCCCGAAACCACTTCCCGACTAGGGTCAATTTTGGGCTGTCACATTAGTCCTGAACCAACCCATGTATGTTATAGGCTTCGAAGGCCAGTATAAAGGACGATATGCTTGTGTGTGAAAAGTTTTAATTTTACGCGAAATTTGGTGACCCGATTTTGTATGTTTATGAATGTTTAAGTCTGGTAACGCCTGAAACCCTGTCTCAAAGTTGGATACAGGTAAGGGGTGTTGCAGAAAGAAAGTCGAAAAGAATAGAGAGGGAGGAGAGATGTTGAATTCGGCTAACACCCATATTGAGTAAGGGAAGAGAATTGACTTATGAAGAGAGTAGGAGACAGAAAAGAATCGATCAATAAGGACAGAAGAAGATTAGAACCCAAAAGAAAAAATACCTGAATGGTACCAAATCGGCTACTCCAAAACAGAAAGTGTAGAAAACCTGAAGTAGAAATGTCAAGAGAGAACCACTAAAGCCGAAATTGCTCCCTCATTTCCCCCTAGTTGGATTCTCAAGCATTGCTTTAGAGACCCAATCGGCCAAAGCACCTTGCCAACCTCCCATTTCAAATTTCTTTGATTTTCTCCCCAATCTTCTCCTTGACTTGCTCAACAAATCCCTCCAAGACTAAATCAAACTCCACCTTGTAGAGTTTCAGTCCAACACCACTTTTCATGCTGCAAGGAAGTAAAATAAATACTCCCTTGCGCATCATGAGATTCGAACCTCAGACCTCATAGTTACACAGCACGCCACCTTGCCACTCCACCACAGGCTCTTTCTATGTCACATTTTATCCTTAATTAATTAAAAGGTCTATAGTCCAAAATAAATTGTAAGAGCCAAGACTTGAACCCAAGCTCCCTTGCAACCTTAATGATGCCACAACCACTAGACCACATGTTTCCTTGTGTCATTCATTTAACACAATAATTTAAAAGGCCATCATCTAAGCATCCAGGGTTTTATTCACTTAAAACCAAAATTTTTGCTAAAGCCCAAGTTTAAACACAAGATTTATCCAACACTTCTCATGGCCATTAACCACTTGAGCAGACATTTAATTGTGTTATTTCCTCGCACAATTAAATACTTATATACAATCTCCCTACGAACCCATACTCAAGGCCCAATACTTCTAGGCCCAAATTCGGGGCGTTACACTGTGTGACATTTTGGGGTTGCTGTCGTTAGAAACAGAATGTCCATGTTTTTATACATGGGCTAGGACACGGGGGTGTTATGGCCGTGTGAAGGACATGGGCCAAGGATACGGGCGTGTGCCAGGCCGTGTGAAAACCCCTATAGGTGTGCATTTAAAATTATTTCCACATGGGTGGAGGAACCAGGCGTGTCCCTTCATTGTTTAGGCAGTGTAAACCACACGAGCCAACAGCACGACTATGTCAAATTGGTCACATGTGCGTGTTGCCTCTCCCACATGGGCGTGTGCCCCTATATCTAGTAATATTTTTCAGAGTTTTTGGGAAGATCTGAATCATTCCCGAATGGTTTTAAATAACGGATGAAACCTCATAGGCCTTTTTTGATGAAGTTCTTGATAAAGAATTAAAAAAGTTTTAAATTTGACTAAATTTTGATGACTAAGAAACGTGTGCTTGCATGTGACCAAGTTAGGTAACACCTCGTATTTCGTCCCAATGTAGGGTACGGGTGTAGGGTGTTATAGTAGATGATAGATGGGTATGATCTCTATTTGCATCTCTAATACTGTACTGAATTGCGCTAAGGCCCACATTGATACTGTTACTGTAATGAGTTAAGGCCCATACTGATATTGCTACTGATAAGGGCTTAGGCCCAGACTGTTTACACTGCATGATTTACTGTTTGATAAATAGGGATTACACACTGAGTTTCCATAAACTCACTCTTCTGCTTATCTGCGTAGGTAATCCTTAGGCGGGTCGGTACTGCGAGGGACTAGGAGATGGCCACCCCACTGTTTATATTTTTCGTTTTTGATTTCTAGTAAAGGTAGTTTTATTTGGGTAAAATTTATGTAATAAGGTCGTTTTAAGTTTTTATTTTTATTCTGGGATTTATTTAAATTGACTTAAATCTGTTAGCAGTAGGACTCGGGCTTTCAAAAGGTAAATAATTTTTAATTACCATACCACGTAACTTGTTTTAAAAGCTTCCGCAACGAACAATGTTTTAAAGTGTAATAACGATTTAGTATGAAACATGTTTTGCTAGACAAACCTATAACTTAACAAATGAATATAATAAGTTAGCTTCTCATAAAGATCACAAACGAGGTTTTAACATAAATGGACTTTTCTAATAGAACTAAGCTTTTCAAAACACACTCCAATGTGACATCACTGATTCAGCCATAATGTCTAGCCGGGTTTGGGGTGTTACATTTAGTGGTATCAGGGCTAGGTTATAAAATTCGGTTGTGGATTTGAGTTTTACTGAAAAACGTAAATTTCAAAAGAATTGTTCAAATGGTGGAAAAATATTTTAAAGTGTTGTTTCCGAATGTGTGGTCTACTGAGTCTCCAGCATCGATCCTGTAAGTTTTCTAAAACTACTATTCAATTTAATTGAAATACTGAGATTGCCGTAGATAATAGACTGTACTGAAACCTTTATTAGGGTAACCTAAAATTGTATTAAGACTGCGAACTGCGAAAATAAAAACTCTAAATTTATGATATTATTTTTCATAAAATATCCGTTAATAAACACTAGAACTATAAAACTGAGGCATCAAACTATTAATATAGATAATACGCAAATTGATAATGAACACCAGAGGTACTCGTGGAAAGGGTACAAAGGCCGCGGTGGAGGCTATGGAGGTGCTCGGGCTGGGTCTTCGGCATCGAGCCATATGCCTAATGTTAAGGCAAGAGAAGCATCGACTTCACCTATGGCTGATATTGGGTCACATGATCAAGTGGTTGGGAACGACGTATTGTCCCAAGCTATGCTGCAAATTCTAGAAAGGGTCGCTGGGCCCAATACTAGTACTGTGGGCCGTGGGTCAATAACAGAACGACTTAGGTCTAATTGGGCTGAGATCTTTAGGGGTATCGCTGGAGTTGCCCTTAATGTGGAAAATATTGGATAGAGGCCACGGAGAGGATCACAGATGACCTCGACTGGACTCCAAAGTAGAAACTAAAAGGTGTAGTGTGGTTATTGAGAGATGAAGCCTATCAGTGGTGGCTTATTGTGAAAGAGGGTACTCAGCCCGATCGATTGACTTGGGAGTTTTTCAAGAATACATTTCAAGGGAAATATGTGGGCGCTAGCTATGTGGATGCCCGTAGGAGGGAGTTTCAGAATCTGGCCCAGGGGGATAAGTCCGTGTCTGGATATGAGGCGAAATTTTTGCGATTGAGCCGCTATGTGCGAGGCATGGTGGCAATTGAGTATGAGCACTGCGTTTGTTTTGAGGACAACCTCAGAGATGATCTACGAGTTTTGATAGCTCCACAGAGGGAGCGAGATTTTGCTGTGTTAGTGGAAAATACAAAGATCACCGAGGATGTGAAATACGCTGAACACCAAAATTGTGAGTCGGATAGAGGAAGGAATAAGAGGGTTTGAGAGCCTTCAGGTTCAACTTTGAGGCCTAAGAAAAAGGCTAGAGTTGATGGGCTAGTCAAAGTTGGGCCCCTTGTTGCTACCTTTGGGTCACAGCCTTGTACTGTTTGTGGGAAACGCCATCAGGGTGACTGCTGGATACGAATGGGGCATGTTTAAGGTGTAGATCTATGGAGAACCATATCAGGGATTGTCCATGTAGGCCTGATCAGATGCAAGCTACTGGTATGGTTACTGTTCGGCCACCGAGAGGGATTCAACAGCCATTGAGAGGCCATGGTCAAACCAGAGGTGTAAATGGTATGGGCCGTGGTCGTGGAGCACCCGGCAGAGGTTCTAGTCATGCTGAGGTAAGGCAGCTGGCACTGGTTTATGCTGCACATCGTTGAGAGGACGGAGACACCCCAAATGTTATTATGGGTATATTCTTTATTCATAATGTACCTTATACTTCATTGATTGGTGTTGGATCTACGTACTCGTATGTAGCATGTATTGTATCTGAGGCTTTGGATGTGATGTCTGAAAACACTACGAGTGAGGTTACTGTATTAAGTCTATTAAGGCAGTTAGTGAGAGTGAATAAATTGTTTAAGGAGGTACATTTGGAGGTTTAAGGAAGGATCTTTTTGGCAGATTTAGTGGTACTTCCTTTTGGAGAATTTAACTTGATACTGGGCATCGATTTGCTGGTTATGCATCAGGTGAATTTGGATTGTGCTGTTAAACGGGTAGTACTGAACACTGTAGAGGGAGACGAGGGAGTTGTGATTGGGAAGCATCAGAACTATCTCTCAAATGTGATTTTTACACTTAGAGGTTTGAAGTTGGTTCGTAAGGGTTGCGAGGCATATCTAGCCTATGTCAATGCTTTTGGTTCTGAGGTTTCGGCAGTTAGAGATATCAAAACAGTTAAGGATATTCCAAATGTCTTTTCCAATGAGCTACTGGGGTTACCTCCCGTGAAGTTGAGTTTGGAATAGAGCTATTGCCTGGTACAGCCCCAGTGTCTATCGCCCTTATAGAATGGCATCGAAGGAGATTGTGGAGCTTAAGGCTCAGATTTAAGAGTTATTGGATCGAGGGTTCATCTGCCCTAGTGTGTCTCCTTGGGGAGCACTGGTTTTGTTTGTGAAGAAGAAGGATGGAACCATGCGTATGTGCATTGACTATCAGCAACTGAACAAATTGACTATCAAGAATAAGTACCCCCTACCGAGGATTGACGATTTATTTGACCAGTTTCGAGGAGCTTCGGTCTTCTCTAAAATTGATATCCGATCGAGGTACCATCGACTAAGGGTCAAGGAGACTAATGTTTACAAGACAACCTTTAGGACTCGTTATAGTCATTACGAGTTTCTAGTGATGCCGTTTGGACTGACGAATGCACCAGCAACTTTTATGGATCTGATGAACTGAGTGTTCTGGATCTATCTGGATCGGTTCATAGTGGTGTTTATAGATGACATTCTGGTGTATTTGAGGACTGAGGAGGATCATGATGCACATCTCTGAGTTGTTCTGCAGATTTTGAAGGAGAAACAATTATACGCTAAATTCAGTAAGTGTGAATTCTGGCTATAAGAGGTAACTTTTCTGGGTCATGTGATGTCTGCTGAGGGATTAGGGTTGATCCTTGAAAAATAGAAGCGGTTCTAGATTGGAAGCAACCTAAGTCAGTATCTGAGATTTTAAGTTTTATGGGTCTTGCAGGGTATTATAGACGGTTTGTTAAGGGATTTTTATTGATTGCTGCACCTCTAACTAAGTTACTGCATAAAGAGGTACCGTTTGACTGGACCGATAAGTAGCAGGGAAGTTTTGAGAGGCTTAAGAAAGTTCTGATTAAGGCCCTTGTAACGCCCCAATTTTTGAGATTTTTGGGATTTCTGTGATTTTCAATGAATTTTAAAAATTTCTTGTATTTTGTCTATTTGGTGTAGGTTAATTATGTTAGTGGGCCTCTAGAAGACCCAAGCTTAAGTTAAAACTCGGAACTTTAGTTAATTTTAGTTCCATAGAAAAAGGGGTTCTACTTAAGTGGGCTTTTAAGTATTAATTGGGTAAAATAAAACACAAGGAAGCCTATGATAAGTTGGCATGTGGCACCACTTGGGGGATTTTAGAGGTGGCGTGTGGATGACCAAGGAGAGCTAAGGTTCGAGTCGCAAGGTAAGCAAATTAGTGATATTAATTTTTATGTACAGAAAAGGTAAGTAGTGGAACTAAAATAAAAGACTGTCAGGAGGAGTTTGAGTTGCTCAGGTGATTGGGTAAGGAGGGGATAAGGGAGAAGATTTAGGAGCTGGTAAGGGAAGATTTAGGAGCTGATCAAGGAGCAAGAGTTGGTCGGCCAAGGGCCTCTAGCATAGGAAATTCGGCTAGGTCATTTAGTGTTGGGAATTCCGGCTTTTGGGAAGGGTGGCTACCGAATTCTTTTTTCTTTTTCCTTTTGATAGAAGCCGAAACTTATACCCTACACCTGCCGACTCCTCCTCTTCAAGAACCAAATTCTCTCATCTTATTCTCTTTCTTTCGGTCATTTGTTCCCTTTTTCTTCCCATAGCCAAACTTATTCGGTTGCCTCTCAATACTTAACCCATATTTCTGCAAAAGGTAAGGAACTCTGGGATCTAAGGCTATGTTGGCCAAATATGGTAAGGGGTTAAAATACATAGTTGTTTTCGATATATAGATTGACATGTTAGTAATCCAACTGTAGGCAGTTCGTGGGTGGATCTCGCCAACGTACCGTCATAAATCAGGTGTGTAACTGACACCCTCTTATAGACTAGATCGGTAAAAGCCGAAATGCCAAAAAGCCGGCATTTTAAGAGCATGCGAGTGTGCGAATGCTCGTGAGATTAGTAGTTTGGTGTATATGGTAGATTAAAGTGATAAGACTGTAGAGTGCACGATTCTGTGCATTTCGATGTTTTTGGGCTTAATGGGCCAAAAACGAGATAGTGGGCCAACGGGCCCAATTCGGTAAGAAAAACCAGTAAGTGTTTCTAGTCGTATGTAAATGGCTATGCTATGCATGAGAACCCTAAGAATAGTTAAATTACTTGAATACCCCTATGTATGGAAATTACTGATATACCCTAGGTGCAAAATTACCATTATACCCCTAGGGTTACTTTTGACTGAAAAGCATGATAATTTAATTTTGTATGATGTATGCCATGATTGTATATCTGCTGCATGGGGACATGGGTTATATTGTGGAGGAAACGTCATGGTGGCTATGCCACAACTATCTGATCTGGTGGCTCTGCCACATATATCTGTTCTGGTGGCTCTGCCACAATTATCTGTTCTGGTAACTCTGTCACATTATCTGTTCTGGCAGCCGTGCTGCATATTTCTGTGGCGTGTAGCGGTTGGGTGGGTCGAGTAGTCTCCCCACATGGTGAAAGGTTGGTGTGGGGGTGCATGTGGTTGGATATGGGTTGGGTTTTGCATAGACATGTAATATCTGTTCTGTTCTGTTATGGGCCTATGGGCTTTATTCTGACTTCTGTTCTGGGCTAAGGCCAACTTATTCTGTTTCTGTGGTTGAGCTGATATAGGCTATGGTTGGGTTAATTTACACACTGAGTTTCCCCAAACTCACCCTTTTATTTTTCATCCACGCAGGTAATCCCCAACCATAGTGGGCTTGGAGCTGTGAGGGATTCGAAGTGGCCACACGTTCTGCAAGTTTGACTCTCTTCCGGTGAACTAGACATTTATTTTACGTTTAAGGTTTCGATTTTCTTTTAAATTTGTAATAAGGCCGCTTGATTATTTTTTTATGGTTTTAATATATTTTGTTAAAGTAGGTCATACTTGTATTTAACTGTTGGAATTGGATAACTTTAGGACGTGTTTTCAAAAATAGTAAAATTGGTTTCAAAATAACACGACAACAAGTAAAGCTTCTACAATGAAAATATTTTCCAAAATTAATCACTTTTCCTAAAAAGGACTTAATCAAATTGGTTTCCTGGAAATATACAAGATGTTATGGTGTGGCAATGGCAGTATGCATGTCTGGGATTGGATCCGAAGGGAGCTTGGTACTTAAGCAGTCCGATGGGCTCACCTCCGCCTTTTCGGTTTCCTACCTGGTGCTCAGCTTCCATTCACCTTAACTGCGTTTAAAATTATCTTTTAAACACTAAGTAAGTTTTTTTAACAACGACCTGAAATGTTTTTGAACACTTTGACGTGACATGTCATATCCGGCCATAACGTCTAGGCCGGGTTTGGGGTGTTACATTTAGTGTATCAGAGCCAAGTTCTAACAACTCGGCTGTGGAATGGGTTTACAAAAATAAAGATTTTCAGAAAAAAAACTCGATTTTCAAAATTTAGATCTTTAGAAGGTGGCATTCCAAATCTTCCGCCCAAGCCTGTAATTATTACTCTGAACTTCTCTGAATATTTTATTGAAATATCTGTCTGTACTAAAATCCTACTAGGATAGGATGATACTGAAACCTTAGGAAAATTTGATAAGAGACTGAAACTGTAGCTAGATTTCGATTCTGCGAAAACAAACTTTGAATTACTATCTGATTCATAAAACATCTGTAATAAGCACTGGAATATTGAATTAATGCATAAAAATCGTAATCAGATAATACGATATGAGTATAAGAGCTGCTCGTGGAAGAGGCCGTAGACGGGCCGAGAAAGTGCTCGAGCGAGATCTTCATCTTCGGGACATATGCCAGCTGCAGATGCACCAGTACCACCGGCAACGGAGGTGGAGTCTCATGACCGCGGTGCCGGGGATGATGCCCTGTCACAGGCAATGCTTCGGGTTCTGGAAAGGGTTACCGGGGCAAGTACGGGCAACGAAATTCGGGGATCCATTTCTGAACAACTTCGGGCTAATGAAGCAGAGATCTTTAAGGGTGTGTCTGGTGTAGCCCCGAATGTGGCGGAATATTAGTTGGAGGCCACGGAACGGATTATGGACGACTTGGACTGCTCAGTGGAGCAGAAGCTGAAGGGAGCCGTATCGTTACTGCAGGACGTGGCCTATCAGTGGTGGCTCACTGTGAGAGAAGGGACCCCAGCTGATAGGGTAACTTGGGAACTGCTTAAGATGGCCTTTAAAGGGAAGTACGTTGGGGCAAGTTATGTGGATGCTCGCAGAAAAGAATTCTTGAATCTGGTGCAAGGAGGTAAAACAATTGCTGAGTACGAGGCCGAGTTTCTGAGGCTGAGCTGGTATGCCGTGGACATAGTCGCTACGGAATATGAGCGTAGTGTGCGCTTTGAGGATGGTCTTAGGGATGACCTTAGGGTGTTGATTGCTCCGCAGAGGGAGCCGGACTTTGTGATCTTGGTGGAGAAGGCAAAGATAGCTGAGGAGGTTAAGCGGGCTGAAAAGCAGAATCGGGAGAAGGATCGAAACCGTTTTCGGAGGGATTTAGGGCCTTCAGGTGGTGCTAATAGGAATGTTAAGAGAGCAAGAGTGGAGGAACCAGTTCGAGCAGTGCCGATGAATGTGGTTAGACCACCAATCTGTGGTGACTGTGGTAAGGTACATTTGGGCGAGTGTAGGAAACGTTCCGGTGTTTGTTTCCGATGCGGATCTATGGAGCATAGAGTTAAGGACTGTCCTCAGAGAGCTGATCAGGCTCAGGTTGCTGTACAGAGGGTTGCTCAACCCATGAGAGGTGGACCACAACCACCAAGAGGACGTGGGCTAGGTAGGAATGAAATGGTCGAGGTCGAGGGGCACCTGGAAGGGGTGCCGAAAATGCTGAAGCTCGACTATGCAGCTCGTCGTCGAGAAGAGGGCGATGCACCTGAGTCATAACGGGTACGTTTTTGGTTTCTAGCATGCCGTATACTGCTTTGGTGAATATTGGATCTACTCATTCCTATGTTGCATGTGCTATATCTGGGTCGTTGGGTGTGCACTCTGAGAAGATTGTGAGTGGGGCATCTGTGCTAAGTCCTTTGGGTCACTCGGTTAGGGTAGACAAACTGTATAAGGATGTACCCTTAGAAACTCAAGGTAGGACTTTCCCTGGAGATCTGATGGAGTTACCATTCGGGGAATTTGACCTCATTCTGGGGATGGACTGGCTTGTTAAGTATAAGGTGACTCTGGATTGTGCAGCTAAGCGAATGGTGTTAAGGACTGCAGAAGGTGAGGAGGTTATGGTGATAGGGGAACGAAGGGATTATTTTTCCAATGTGGTGTCGGCGTTAAGAGCCGAAAAGTGGATTTGGAAAGGTTGTGAGGCTTATTTGGCATTTGTAAGTCAGTCGGAAGAGGAAGGACTGATGGTGGATAAGGTCAGGACCGTAAAAGAGTTCCAAGATGTTTTTCTGGAGGAGCTTCCAAGATTGCCTCCGAACCGAGAAGTTAAGTTTGGAATTGACTTGTTGCCTGGAACGGCGCTCGTGTCCATTGCACGTATAGGATGGAACCGAAGGAGTTAGTGGAGTTAAAGGCACAAATTTAGGAGTTGTTGGATAGGTGCTTCATTAGGCCAAGTGTGTCTCCTTGGGAGCACCGGTGCATTCGTGAAAAGAAGGATGGTACGATGCGGATGTGCATTGATTATCGCAGTTGAACAAACTGATGATTAAGAAAAGTATCCACTGCCAAGGATTGACGATCTGTTCGACCAGCTTAGAGGAGCTTCTGTATTTTCCAAGATCGACCTTCGATCTGGATATCATCAGTTAAGGGTCAAGGAGGCAGATATCCAAAAGACGGCATTCAGGACTCGGTATGGTCATTACGAGTTTCTGGTTATGCCATTGGACTGACGAATGCTCCTGCAGCATTTATAGATCTGATGAATCGTGTGTTCCAACCATTCTTGGATCAGTTCGTAGTCGTCTTTATTGACGATATCCTGGTATATTCTGAAACGGAAGCGAAGCATGATGAGCATCTTCGTATAGTGCTACAAGTGTTAAAGGAGAAGGAACTTTATCCGAAGTTCAGCAAGTGTGAATTCTGGTTGAGGGAGGTAACCTTTTTAGGTCATGTTGTCTCTGCCGAGGGGATTAATGTGGACCCTCGAAAGATTGAAACGATTTTGAAGTGGAAGTCACCTAGGTCAGTGTCGGAAATACGGAGTTTTCTAGGATTGGCAGGATACTACAGAATGTTTGTGGAAGGTTTTTCTATGATGGCATCACCTCTGAAAAAACTCATAAGGAAAGGAGTACCGTTTGTATGGACTGAGAAGCAGCAGGAAGCTTTTGAGAAGTTGAAGAAAGTCTGACTAAAGCACCTGTGTTAATTTAGCCAGAGTCTAGGAAGGATTTTATGATGTACAGTGACGCATCACATGTAGGTTTGGGCTGCGTGTTGATGCAAGAGGGTAAGGTGGTTGCATATGCATCACAACAGCTTAAGCCTCATGAGGGGAACTATCCTACTCATGATTTGGAGTTGGTGGCGGTGATATTTGCACTTAAGATTTGGAGACATTACTTGTACGGAGAAAGGTGTATTATATACATAGACCACAAGAGTCTTAAGTATTTGTTGACTCAGAAGGAGCTAAACCTTAGGCAAATGAGATGGATTGAGTTGCTTAAGGATTATGACTGTTCAATCGAGTATCACCCAGGCAAGGCTAATGTGGTAGCTGACGCTCTAAGTCGTAGAACTGTATCTGATCTGAGAGCAATGTTTGCTCGTCTAAGTCTGTATGATGATGGAAGCCTGTTGGTTGAGTTGCAAGTGAGACCAACCTGGATGGAACAGATTAAGGAAAAGCAATTGAATGATGAGTCTTTGGTCGCTTGTTTCAACAAGTTAAGGAAGGGGAAACTTTTGAGTTTGGGTTCAATAGCGAAGGAGTTCTGTGTTTCCGAGGAAGAATTTGTGTTCCGAAGGACTCTGACTTGAGGCAGGCAATATTGAAGGAAGCTCATGGGGGACTGTGTGCCATGCATCTTGGAGGGAACAAGTTGTATCACGACTTGCGAGAAGTGTACTGGTGGCTGGACTAAACGAGAAGAACGGAATTTGTAGGAAAATTTACATGCAGCAAGTGAAAGCTGAGCATCAATTACCATCTAGACTATTGCAGCGGTGAAGATACCCTTGGAAGTGGGAGAGGGTAACATGGACTTTGTGAGTGGGCTGCCCTTGAACCATCGAAGAAAGACTCGGTGTGGGTGGTTATGGATAGGTTGACCAATCAGCCCATTTCATACCTGTACGTACTGACTTATCACTTCAAAGGTTAGCCAAGCTGTATGTGGTAGAGATGTGCGACTTCATGGAGTCCCAGTTTCGATATCTCTAACCGGGATCCTAGATTCACATCTCGGTTTTGGCAAAAGCTGCATTAGGCATTGGGGACGCGATTGAACTTTAGCACGACTTTCCATCCCCAAACTGATGGTCAGTCAGAAAGATTATTCAGATTCTGGAGGATATGTTGAGGGGATGCGTAATGGACTTTCGAGGTAGTTGGGAGGATTACTTGCCATTGGCAGAATTTGCTACAATAACAGTTACCAGGAGAGTATCCGAATGGCACCGTATGAAGCACTGTATGGATGAGGTGTCGTACCTCTAGTTGTTGGACTGAACTAGGAGAGCGACAAGTTCTTGGACCAGAGTTGGTAGCTGATACTGAGGATAAGGTTAGATTAGGGATCGGTTAAAAGAAGCTTCGGATAGGCAAAAGTCGTATGCAGATTTGAAGTGGAAGGAGATTGGAGTACTCAGTAGGTGATATGGTTTTCTTGAAGGTTTCTCCTTGGAGAAGATATTAAGGTTGGT